>NC_143579.1:224740541-225045918 GCF_048544385.1 Mastigoproctus giganteus | reverse complement strand
ATTCCCTTTGGCATTCACCAAACAAACTCTCCCTAATGTTGGAAAAGGTGTGAATGATGATTTGTCTGAAAATGTCATGTTTCCGATCATCAAGTGTCCAGTTTTTGTACTCCTTTCACTGCTGCATCCTCTTTCTAGCATTACCATTGGTAATGAGTTACTTGGCAATAACACCTCTGCCATAAAATTCAGCTTTATGAATTTCTTGCCAAACTGTTTTGCTAGAAACTGGATTGCTGAGATTTGCATTAAGTTTTGCAGTTATTTTTGAGGCAGTGGTTTTTTTTTTTTTTTTTTTTAATTTTATTTTGGGCTGCAACCCTTTTCAGTGTCTTTCAGTCAGCTTCAATTTTCTATCACAGTTTGTTCCCTTTTTTTTGCATAATTGATGGATGCAGGCATCACTTTCAATACAGTTGCTCTGGATGCATAAAACAAATCAGCAGTTTTAGTCACCGATGTCCCTACTCAACGTGCACCAATAATTTGACCTTTTTGGAATTCAGGTTCAGTCATTTTCTTCATGTACTTTTTTATACACCTCTAAATAAACATTGGCTTTTATTGTCATTCCTTCACAGGACAACCCCCTGCAAGAAACAAAAAAAAAACCTTCATCACTGCATGTTCATAAATACATCATATAACCATTACAAAAACTACTACTTTCATATCAGATGTTTCTGTTATTTTGTCCACCCCTTGTATTTCCTCATCAGTATGCATTTTTAACCCTGTATTGCTTTTATTCTTCTGTAATTGTGTTAAAACAGGTGCCGTTTTGTAAATAAGTAGTTTTAATTTGCTACTGAAGTAGTTCCCAAGATAGGGGTTATAACATTTAGTTTTTCATCTTTAAAATTTTTCATCATTTTAAATTTTTATTCAATGAATTTCATCCTATGCAGTTGAGGTGTGTCTTGATTATAATTTTATACCTACATAGAAAAACTGCCCTATTTGAGGCACAATAAAAGAATATATTTTTCTTACTGTTGGGCAGTTTACGAATATTCAGTAACTGGCTCAGATTGATATGGATTTCTGATATTACAAACATGCAAAAGAAAAGCTCAGTGCATTCTTTGGTTAGCAGAGACTAAACTATTGTGCAACGTACATAGAGCAACAAAATTGGAAAAGATCCATGTATACATGGGTGAATAGATTCATGTGAGACTACAGTTCAGAAACTCCAGTGAAGTGAAGTACCTGAGACCAGTCTACCAGCTTGAGCCTCTTGGAAATGGTAGTTATCTAGGTGGACTTCACTGGATCCATCAAAAAAACTTGAATCTAACTGCTCTTGAAAGTGCAGTTGATATTAGGTACATGCATGAAATGGCATTAAATATAGTATTTTATCTTTTTACATCTTTTTTTTTTTCTTTCTTTTTCTTCTTTTCTTTTCTTTTCTTTTTTATGAGGAGATGAGCTACTTTTCAACACCATGTAAAATCTCAATTTTTTTTAAATATGT
This sequence comes from Mastigoproctus giganteus, assembly GCF_048544385.1. NCBI lineage: Eukaryota > Metazoa > Arthropoda > Arachnida > Uropygi > Thelyphonidae > Mastigoproctus > Mastigoproctus giganteus. Next base: position 225,044,438 of record NC_143579.1, on the reverse strand, counting down.
ATACACGTATGTGATCTTATGTATGTATTATACACTCCAACCTAAAGGTTTGGAATTTGAACATGGTGAGTATAATGTGTAAAGAAATGACAGACAGGATAGGAGGGAGGTTATACTCTTAGTTAAGATGCACATAAAATCTAAGGCATTGCATCCAGTTGACATCGATGGCCAGTGCAATATTGGGTCAGTTTGGTGTGACATAAACACTGGGAAAACAAAAATGAGAGTAGGAGTGTGTTATAGGCCTAATGACTGTGTTGAGTACAACGAATAGCTATACAGAGGAATAGTGAGCCAGTAAATCAGAATGTCTTATCATGAGGAATCTTAAACTGTCCAGATATTGAATGGAACTTGTGGATTAGTCACTTACACACTAGCAAGGCTGTTGTGGATTTATTCGCTGACTGTTTACTACAGCAACATGTCAGAGAGGCAACAAGAGATCAACACTTTTGATCTGATTATCAGCAGTGATTTTTCATTCATTAAGTGGTCATAGTGTATTGATCTGGAATTTACTATCAAGGGTAAAGGGAAGGGATTTTGCTTTCATAAAGTTAGTTAGTTATTTTGGAGCATTAGCAACTAAGGCCATTTGCTCCAGGAATATGCGGTGGTCACTCCCTGACCTTTCCGCATCCTCCGTATTTGGTGGTGACGGGCTTGAACCCCGGTCTAATCAAGAAGCATGTGCTACGTACTGCTGCTCCTTCCCACCTGGCTACGGAGACGCCATTCTTTCATAAAGAAGACTACAGTGATCTCAAGACTGTTTTTAAATTCTGTACAGTGGGACGAACTAATGATGTTAACAACAAAATCTAAATGGGAAGCATTCAGGGGAAATAATTATAGAAACTACTAGGCTTTTTATACCAATTAATAAATACTGTTATGTCTTTAATAAATACCAAATGTCTTTGAAAATTCATTTTCTTCATTCCAATCTCAGATTTTTTCTCCTCAAAATTTGAAAGTGCTGAGCAAGGAAATTAGCATTAGCAGAAGAGGCATATGATTGTTGTTTGTTTGTTTGTTTTGGTTTTTAGGAGCATTAGCAACTAAGGCCATATTGCTCCGGGAATATGCGGTAGCCATTCCCTGACCTTCCCGCATCCTCCGTATTTGGTGGTGACAGGCTCGAACCCCGGTCTAATCAAGAAGTGTGTGCTACGCACTGCTGCTCCTTCCCACCTGGCTACGGAGGCACCAAGGCATATGATGCAACAAAGCAAGCTTATGCAGCATCAGCCAAAAAAAACCACTCCCATTTCACCCCTCCGTTCATTCCAAATACCTGTCCAGCTCAGCCTTAAATTTATTTAAGCTATCAACTTCCACAACAAAGGATGAAAGTCTGTTACACCAACCAACTACCGGCTGGCTAAGGGCAAACTTCCACACATCTATCCTACATCTGTCTTTCCTCAATTTGAATTTATGCCCTCTCAGATGATTATTCTGAGCAAGAGGAAGAATCCCATCAGCATTGAGCATGCTCAAACCATTCAAGGCTTTATACATCTCAATCAGATCACCTCGCAGATGCCTAGTCCCCAGACACTGTAATTTGCAAAACTTAAGCCTTTCTTTGTAAGAGCAACCATTTGTTCCATTCACTAATCTTGTTGCTCTTCTCTGTACTCGTTCCAACAGCTCTACATCCTTCCTAAAATGAGGACTCCAGACCTGTATACAGTACTCAAGGTGTGGCCTGACCATTGCCTTATACAAAGGGATAATCACCTCCTTGTCTCTGCTTGCAGAATTCCTATATATCATTGACAAAATTCCATGACCTGCTCTGGCAGCCCATCTGCACTCCCCAGAGAACTTCATATCTGATTGCACAATTACCAGAGGTCTTTTTCATTCTCTACCACCCTGGTAGTAGCACACAGTTGGTACATTTCCCTGGTGTTATTGCAACCCATATGCAGTACTTTGCATTTTTCAATGTTAAACTTCAGTTGCCACTTCCTGGCCCATCTGCCTAACTTTTCTAGATCCTGTTGTAGTAGCATACTGTCTTTAGTGTGATTAACAACCCTGCCAACCTTTGTATCATCTTCAAACTTGGACAATAAGCCAGATATATACCTTCATCGATATCATTGATAAAAGAACAACAATGGGCCCAGCACCGAACCCTGTGAGACTCCACTAATAGCATTAGTCCATGTAGAACAGTGTCCATTTATTACCACTCTCTGCCATCTCCCACTCAACCATCCCTTTATCCATTACAGCAACTTGTCCTTAATGCCATACTGCTCCAATTTGTACAGCAGTCTTCCATGTGTAACAGTATCAAAATCTTTCCTGAAATCCAAGTATCAAGTATATGATATCAAAATTATTTTTTGCATCCAGTTCCTTTGTGACCACATCATAGTATCCAAATTGGTCAGAGACAAGACTTCCCCATTACAAATCCCAGTGCAGCTTGACAACCAACACTACACTAATATTAACTTGTCCTGTAATAAATATGTTCTTAACCTAAGAACACAGTGAAATATTTTCTATTCAGCTCACATTTAGGATATGAATTATATAGGAAGACACCCATTTGTATTTGGTGCTCATGAGTTCCTGTCTTTGGTTTTTTATTTTTATAGATAATTTGTACCCATGCTTTGGTGATTGTTTGATTGTCTACTCCTGGGACTGCTGAGTGTGCATGTTGCTTTGTTTTTTCATTTATTTTATTTTATTGTGGTGTCTTGGGATAAAGGTAATGATATTGCACCTTTGTAAGAAAATACCCCAATTGTAACATTTACCTACTTCATTGTAAATGGTCCCTTTTTTATTCTAGTTTTGTACACATAACCATGAATATTTAACTGGAAGAAAGATTTTGTTTCTTTTAATCTTTAAGTGTAAAAGTCAATGCTTTGATCATAAATGAAAAATTGTGTCCTAAGAAGTATATTTCAAGAACCTGTTTTTATACTTTTCTAAATAAAATTACACTTTTTTTTATTTTTATTTTTTTTATTTTATTATTTTATTTTTTTATTGTATACCCAATGATTATTGCACGTTAATATTACAATTTTCTATAAAATAGCACCTAGTTTTAACATACTTTCTAAAAGCTTTCCATAATTGATATTATTATTGTGCTTCTTAACTGAATAAGAACAGTTGTAGAAAGTGACCATTTTTTAATAAATTTTTCTGCATTAATAATATAAGATTATTAATGAAAGCAGCAAAGTTATTGTACAAATTATTCAGTGCAGTAGCACACACATTTGAATTGGCTGTGGTTTAAGTTCAAGCTCACTTGACTGCTAAATATGATTAATGATTGTATTTATGTCAAAAACCCTTCTAACCTATGTGATTTTGCCAGAGTATAAATAGAACATATTAATAAACTGACTATTTCAAGTATGTTTTCTTTTTTTGTGGTAACTGATCATGTCAGTGAGTTGTTTCATTTCAAACTGTAGTTGTATTATAACGGGAACTGAATATTGCATTTTCTTTTCACTCAGGGCTCATATTTATAAATGAATGTAATGTCCCATATTAAAATTTTGATTGATAGAAATTTAATCATCAGTGAGTAGACATCGGATTATATGCACCAAAATGTTAATATATGCACTAAATTTTTTTACATTTATTACTTGTTTATTACAATTAATTGAACTGTAATTTCTTTTTATTCAAAGTTAAAGTAATAAAACCATTTATGAAAAGTTTTAACATCTTTTTTTTAAAAGCTTTTCCTTTAAACTCACACCTACAATAATTTTTGTTACAATACACAGTAATATGTTTCTCAAATTGGTCCCTTATATATTTGTGGTGTTGATTGTCCAAGATCATTTTTATACGCAGAGAATGACCTTCTCTGGAAGTGACTGGACTGTATTTAAAAATGTGAGCTATTGAAGTCTCTACTCGAAATGGAAGTTCATTTCCTTTCCCATTTATAAATTCATCTATTTTCTTTAAAGTGTGAAATCGTGCATTTTTTTCTAAAACATTATTGTATTTGCTTCTTATTTCCTCTCCTACACCTCCAGACATGGTTGATATTTGCAGTTCAGCTTTTTCCATCTTTCCAGTTGTGCTGCACAAAGAAAGTTCCCACGTTTCAAGTTTCGTTGTACAACTAGGTATCTAGCTGAAATAGGTGTGAATGAACAATGTCTTTTCTAGCCAAAGAATCAGAAAGCATTGCCTTAGCCCTACCAATGGCCACTGAATACATGCTATCCAAGGAACCAACAAAAATACACGCTATCCAAGGAACCAACAAAAATACACGCTATCCAAGGAACCAACAAAAATACACGCTATCCAAGGAACCAACAAAAATACACGCTATCCAAGGAACCAACAAAAATGCACGCTATCCAAGGAAACAATTCTTTTATAGAATCAAAATTTTCAGCATAAAACTATGGCACTTGCAGGGCTGCATCTAGAGCTTTTCGGACCCTAGGCATACAAATGAAAGATGGGGGTCCTTATATAAACAAGAATGAGGGTGGTATTTGTTTAAAAAAAATCACAATTTTTGAAGTTGTGTTAATTTTTATTTTATTTTATTTTATTTATAAAATAACAATAAAATTGTTATTTTATTATTACAAAAAAAATAAAATGAAAATAAAAAATCAGTATTAAATTATTTTAAGAAATTTAAAATTTTTGTTTTCTAATTTTGACATCTGTAAACTTATTAATAATATCCTCATAACAAAGAGTTTTTAGAATATCCTTTTCTATGTACAGTATTGCCAGTGCATTAAGCTTTTGTTCCGAAAGAGTACTGCTTAAATAATTTTTTACCAGTTTCAGTACGGAAAATGAATGCTCTCCTTCGGCATTGCTCATTGGCAATGTAAAAACAATCTTAAAATTATTCTGACATTAGGAAATGTGGATATAATTTTGTTTTCGATTATAAAATTTAATTTTTCAGAAGCAGTAACTACATTCTCAGCCTTACTTAATATATCAAACTGTTCCATTTCCACTTTCAATTTATCAACATTTGCATCCTTATTATAAATTCCCTCAATACAAGTTTTACAATGCATAAATGCTTCTTTGCTATAATCATATATAAATTTAAATTTATTGTTTATATCTTTATATACATCACCTCTTCTACACAAATCAGTAACTATTCTATCACAAACGGTAAAAATATGTTTACTCTAAAAGCGTCATCTCCTTCTAATTGTACGTTGTTCTTATTGTTATCATCAAAAAATATTTTTTTTGTAATTTGGCATTTTTTTTTTATATTTAATTGGAATAATATTTCCAGCTTCATTGTTCAAAATCCTTGAAATTGTTACCCATATTTTTAATAAAGTTGCTTATGCTATCATATAATGATACCACTGTGGATGATTGCAACGATTTGCTAACAGCATTTATTCTATTTAAATTTTTTTCCCAAATATACATTAATAAAACAAATTCGAATTCATCCAGTTTATTAAATAATGTAGCCACTTCTACTCAAACAACTGGCTTTTCAGTTTCATTTATGGATAGTTTGTTTAATGCTGTTTTAATGTTAACATAATTCTCTTTTAAGGCTCTTACTGCATCAGCTCATGCAGAGACCATCTTGTATTTGACTTTTTTATTTGACTAAGTTTTTATAGTTAAATGTTTCTTTGTCATACAATTTTCTAATATGTTCCATCGATGAGTAGATGCGGAGAAAAAAAACAGTTCTTGAATTATATTTAAAAAAAGTGTTACTTCCATACAACTTTCTGCTGCTGCATTGCCAACCAAGTTTAATGAGTGACTTGCACAAGAAACAAATTCTGCAGAAGGGCTGTATTGTTTAATAAGATTTTGAAGTCCATTATAGAAGCCCGACATATTTGCCGCATTATCGTAGCTCTGCCCTCGGCAGTTTTGAATGTCAATATTCATTTCTTGAAAATATTCCATAATTACATGTTCTAAACTTTTTTCTGTGCGTGATGTAATCGGTATAAAGGTAAGAAATCGTTCATTTACTTTACCATGTAAAACATATCGAACTATGATAGTTAATTGATCTACATGGGCTATGTCAGGTGTAGAATCTACTATTATTGAATAGAATTTTGCTTCTTTTAATTCTTCCACTATTTTGTTTCTTATTTGATCTCCAAAGTAATAAATTCATTGCAGATAGTGGATGATAAATAGTGTACACTTCCTTTTCCTAAGTTCACAATTATTTATTTAAATGATTTCGTAGAAAAGGATCAAATTCAGCCAAATATTCTAATGTGCCGATATAATTTCCACTGTGTTCCTTATTAAATGGTTGATGCTTTCCACGAAAAGCTAAGGCATAAGATGCTAAATACTTAATAGTGGCAATAACACGTTTCAAAATTTCCTGACAATATAGTCGTTCAGATTCTTGTGCTTTGATTAGAGCTGTATGGGTACGACCTTGACTTCTACTTCTACAAATAAATACATGTATCGATGAAATATGATCAACAGAATTTTCGGGTTCTGATAATATTTTAAAAATGTTTTTCCAATCATTTGTTCCTCTTGAAAGTTTAGTTTTTTTACGTGAAAATAGTTTACAAATGTAACAATATGCCATTTTATTGGTTTGAGTATAAACCAGCCATTCACGTGGAAATTGTTCTCTGTTCTTATTAACTCTATTAAATGCATTTAAATTTAACGACCTATGTATTATTCGTGATCCTTCTTTATATTTTATTCCTGAAGATTCTAATGATCCAAATACTGCCTTTGGTTTATATTTAACATAATAGCTTTGCATTTCCGAAGTTATTATCTCAGGCCATAGAGCTGTGTCTCTTGGAAAAACTGAAATACTGTCTGTAAGTTCTTCTTTACCATCAATAATTTGATTTTCTGTATTATAAATACTTGTGTTTGAAAGAGAGTCAGTATTACTGACATTGACATTTACAAAAATATTAGAATCATTGACCTTGGCTCATCAGCATTATTTTTTTCGGATTTTATCAAAAAAGAGGATAGTGTTGATTTCATTTTCTTTTGTTCGAGCTCTCTTCTTTCTTTTCTTTTCCTTTTTTCACATCCACTGGGATGTTTGTAAGACATTATTAAAGGTATCTATAAATAGCATTTAAAATTATAATTATATTTAAAGAAAGTTACAAATTTATATTTTAACAATAATTTAATAAATATGAAATAAAATGTATTACCATTTATTTATTGAAAATGTTAATGTTTTTCAAATTAAGTAAATACAATCAAAAAATCAAATGTAACGTAACATAAATTCTGGTATAAACAAAAAAATAGCAAAAAAGCAATATAAAAGTAAGTAATATTTAATGTACTTGTAGAGAGAAAAATGTTTCATATATGTATACCATATTTTAAAATATATCTTTGTTTAAATAGAAAATTAAACAATTTTACAATGTAAAACATAGTTATTATCAAAAAGCAAAATGTAAGTACATCTAATCATTTATAATTATAAAGAAAAAAAAAATTATTTTCATACAAGTAACAAAAAATTTGTGTGAGAAACTCTCACACGTTGGAAGTAAAACTTCTTACCATCAATGTTCCGGTCCTTTGATGTGTGTTGATTTACCGATAGTGGTTCGATTGCAACTGTATGTATCAAGCTATGTGTAGACAAACGTTTTCCCCTATCTCCATTCACATTGTGCTAGTGGTTCGTGAAAAACAATGTATACTTATGCACAGCTGAGCTATCGCGTACGTTTCCCCCTGCCACCAAAGTATCCACAAAAGATACCGCCCAAATATGACGTTGGTATTGCAATAAGTATTATTATTGGTATGTATTTTTTAATTAAATTTAGAAGTCGAAGCCAGTGAATTTATTTATTTCATGCAGTAATGACAAATACCTCTGTGCAGAGCCCCTCTTTTCAGCGGGCCCTAGGCACGTGCCTATTTTGCCTAGTGGTAAATGCAGCCCTGGGCACTCGTGAGAATAGGATCAGGTGGGTGAGGAAGAGTAGACAGCATATTTCTGTAAGTTGCTATTTTTGAAGGCACATTCAACAAAATCTTTTTTACACTAGAAATAAGTTTATTTCACCAACGAATTCCCTCCACCAACCTATGTAAGCCATGGGCTAAGCAAGTAACATGGATCAAATCTGGATAGAAAACTTGTCACTTTTAAGTGACTTTTACCATATGTGAAGCATCAACAAAAGTGCAAATTCTTTTGTTATGGGTAAATTCTGGCCATAATAACTTCAAAGAATCATTCGAAAATCTTGCTGTTGTAGAGTAATTCACCTTTTCAAGGGCCTTACAAGCAAGTAAATATGGACGCAGTGGTTCTGCATGTAATTTTCCACTTATAAAATGTGCAATAATGTGGCTACAAACATCTGTTGTTTCAACGGACATCTAAATGTAGTTTCCTCTAATATCTTGACGAATTTCGCAAAAGATGTCGTAAATAGCATTAAGGTAATTCTTTCTCAAGGTAAATTTGTCTGGAATATTTTGATTTATACAATATTTTTTTCAAAAATTGAAAAAATATTGTTTAACAAAAAACTTGATTGTTTAACTTATTGTCTCAGGGTGAGACACAAATCCTTTGAAAAATAACTTTTCTCTTCTTTTTGAAGTACATGGCTTGGTTAAAAGCAACTGCTCTGAAATATTTTCCTCTGCTGCTCAACCCCAGGGCTCACATTGGTGAGTTTGGGCTTGGCACACCCAGGGTCCCAAGCAGGATATTATCATTCTTCTCTTTCTTGGTGATTCCCTTTTACTTCTGTCTGTCTCTCTGGGTAAATCGGGAATTTTTTTTTTTTTTTTTTTTTTTTGCTTGTGCAGCAAAAGCCTCGGCTTTCTTGCACCATACAGATAATAATAATAATAATAATGTGTGATGCCATTTCACATTTTGGTCAATCTGGGATATTTTCTTGCATGGAACATTCTTTTTTGCACACAGAATACAATAATGCCATCTGTAGTAAAATCTTTTCCCTGATTGGCAGTGAACTACTCCATATGAACAGATTTAATTTTTGGGCCAACCGGGCTAGCCGCATGGGTAAAGTACCTGCCTAGCAACCCAAAGGTCGCAGGTTCGAATCTCGCCTCAGGCTTGGATCAAAGTACTGCAAAAAAAAAAAAAAAAAAATCCCTTGGGAGGTGCATTATGGCCACAGAAGCCGATGTGCCAACTACTACCCAAAACAAATTGCAATGTAGAGACTTATGAGTTCTGAGATTGTTTCAGGTTGAAATGATCAGGTTAAGAAGTATGCAGTATGCTTGTAATATTTGTGTTATATGCATTAATGACTACAGTGGCCACAATATGCATTTGCATATAATCTGATGTCTACTAATGAGTTACTGATTAACACTATATTTGCTTTGCTTGTCTGTTTAGCTCTTTCATAATGTATAAAGGAACAGTTTTATCACTGAAGAGTTCAATTATTGTATAAAAAAATTATGCTGTTTTGTTGTAGCAATATCTTAATCAAGTTAATATTATAGGTGGAGTATGAAGTTGGAGCCAGATCAGAACCACTCCCAAGTATGTATATGGATGCTCTTGATAGTGCCCTAATTCCAGTTATCTCCTGTGTTTCAGCCTCTAGCCATGAGGGGCCAGTAATCTTGGAACTTATCTTCTACGTAATATTGAAATGAGCAACACTTATTAGTGTGGTAGTCTACTTTTACAAACCTGTGACTGTAATCCATGTTCCTGCAGCATCCCTTACAAGCAGAGGATTTTTTATTTTAATTTTATACCTGTGCTGCTGATTTTATGCGGCAGCTTGGCAGCCTTTAACTGACTCGGTCAGCCTTCAAGAAAAGTGTAGCCTTACAGACTTCATTCTGAAAATAAAGTAAATAGCATGTATAGTTAATAGTTGTTTTGTGCAGAGAACTCATTTGAAATAAGTTGAGGGAAAAAACTAAGATCTCCCCAGTTGATACCTAAGTTATGAACAGTTTGCAGGAACTATGTAATAGTTATCTTAATTGTAAGATTTTGTGAATATCAAAAAATATATATATAACAATAATAATAAAGCCAGACTTCCCGTTCTTAGTTCTTGAAGGCATCAGAACCATTCAAGGAAACTGTGCGGCTAGAATAAAGGAAAAGGAAACAAGCTTCAGATTTCTTTGAGTTTCACGGTAATTTTTAAAAACACACGGCTTTGCCTATAAGAATCGTAAACAATCATCCATTGGCCTTTCCTTCTGAGGCTAAACTATTTCCTCAGGGAATCCTCCCACATCTGAGGAGTGATATCAAGGGTATTGTGCAGTTGATTATATTATAGAACTTTCTTCCGCTTGAAATTAACTGTAAGGGAACTAGTTACACACTGTTGTTATTATGGAGTCATACATTTACATTATTTTTTGAAGACATTCACAACTTTTTCATGCTTATCAAAGAACGTAGATGCTAGGAGTACAATGAGTCGACGCTCGAAACTATTTTATGTTTATATTTCTTAGTCTTTACCATTTTGCTGTTGACCGAATTGTAAACAAAGATTTCTGCTTTTCCATTATTGTGCATTTAGAAAATATGGATGTGTTTCTGTGGGTTCCATTGTTGTACATTTGCCCTTCAGAAGAGATCAGTTCAAAGTGAAAATACTGTAAATATAATAAAACAAGATATTTAATTTAGCGATTGGTTGATTTGATGATACATTTTTAAAGACACCTGTAATATACAACACTTGTTTTTATGCAATTTTGATTGTTGAAGGCAAAATAATATACTTAATAGTTTAATCTTGCACCATATTGACTGGAATAATGTGATTGTTTATGGGTAAAACTTTGTTAAAAAAGTATTTTTGTGAGCATGTTTCTGCCAAAAACTTTTTAGAAAAGTAATAATACAATGCAGGTTATCATTTTGTTGAAGTTACAAGTTCGGATCTCCAAAATATTCGGTAATTATGGGACCTGATAATATTGATGTTGCGGTATAACAGGTACAGATGCATTTTGCAGCATCGTAAGGATTTAATAAAAATGTGTTCAAAACTAAGCTTGCATGATGGATTATGCAGCAGTTTTATTATTTTGTGTATTTTTGGTGCTCAAAAAAGCGTGAAGTCAAAATGCTGTTAATTATACTTTGTTATCAAGTTTATTCTTTAAATTTGTAAGAATATTTTTCAGAAATCTTTATGAAAAGTAGTTTTCTCATGATTTGGTGTAGATATTTGTTCTGTAGTCATTTTTTTATATTTTGTAGGATGCTTTCTAAAATGTGCCATACTACATTTCATAAGATTTCCTAGTTTCAGTTTGAAATATCCATTGAAAATATTATTTGGATGTTTATATGATTTTATTTTGAGCCTATATAATTTTGACTTGTAGAAAACTGTTGGATCCTGCAGGTGCTTTGTTTTCTAGAAATTACTGCCTATAAAAAAAGGCAAAATTTTACTACATCTGTTCATAATGACATTTATATAGGGTGGGTTGGTTTTTGAAATAAAGCCAGAATTCTGTAAAATTCTAATGTACAAAATTTTTGTAGATATAAATGTATGGAAACAAATTGCGTGAGGTTTGATCTATAAAAACAAATTTTGAGTTACTTTTTGTGTTTATAAAGCCATCTTGAAGTTCTCCTCCCCTAATTTTTTTAAGGCAAAGTAAATACTGTACTATACCTTGATTTTTATCTCCCCCCCCCCCCCATCCTCTCTTACATTCTGCTATTCTGTAAACATTTTGGAATGTTAATTTAATTATGTTATTTTTGGCAAATGTTGTACTGGTGGAATAAACAGTGTATGAAACACAATAAATATGCAATTCCTACCTATGTATATTTCTTTCTAGTTATTGTTAGTTTCTGGTTGAAGGGAATGTATGGATATGCAAAGTGGCACACAATGTTGACACATTTAAAATTTTCTTAAAAAACCCATTTATTCATTAAGTGTTACAAACATGTGAATTTTCAGATTCGTTGAAAGCACTTTACAATATATTCACTATGTTCATCTCAATGAACAAGTTCATGACAGCGTACACCAGTGTTTCTAAAAGTGCAACAGCTTTTGCTTTCATCGATTTCACATCACAGCCAAACAGTAATGGCTCTCAAGTCCACGAGTGTAGCAGGTTTCCTGCAGAACAACTTCCCTTTCAAGAATAAAGTCGGGTTAGGTCATGTTTCAAGTATGGTGACCAAAAATACCCGTAGTTGTGACAATCAGGATTATGCATGGGCCAAAAACAGTGCAAAAAAATCTAACATGACGTTAGCCATGCGATGCCATTTTGCATAAACCACTGAGTGTCCACAGGAAGGTGAATTGTCATGAGCTGTGTTAGTCATTCTGAAGCATGTGCAGATACCTCTGTGAGTTAACCATTTCATTGAAGAAGGGTCCAATTAAACCATGACTTGACAAGTCTGGTCATACGATTACTCCCTTTACGGATACTTTCTCGTGAAGCTGGTAAGGAGGTACTGTTGCCCAAACCATACTTGCTGCTTGTTTACAATCCTGTTCAAATGAAAATAGGATTCATCTGAAAAGCAGATATTGTGTACCATTGCATTTCTCTCCACTGCCCATGCAGTAAATTAAAATTGCTGCTTATTTCTTGGGAAGCTCGTGCAGTATTGTATTCTTGTATATGGAAACATTTTCATTTGTAGCTGAAGTATTCACTGAACGGAATGCCGAATATTACAAGTTCATGATCTTTTCTTCTTGTTGGCTTTCCTGGAATAGTGGATTGCAACTTGGAGGACTTCAACATTTTCTAGAGAATGAAAACTGGCTGTGTGAGGTTGTTTTTGTTTCTTTACACAACCTTCCTCTTCAGACTTGGGGTAAACAAAATATATTTCTTTCACATGCTCAGTGAGTAAAAGAGAGGCACAAAAGTCTAAAGTCATCTCTGCACTGCAGTTACTTTCTGTTTTGGTGAAAAAAAAACTTTAGCCTCCTGTTTCATTGTGAAGCACAACTTCTCTGCCATTTTGCTTACTGATGGGAACATCTGGGGTTTATGAGCATATAAAGTGTTGACTTTCTGCTGCTCTAATGAATTTTCCAGGAACTACTGCTGACCACAGACAACCTTAAGTGAAATTCAACTAATAGTTCAGTTTTAATTGATGATAGAAATGTGTCAACATTTCATACACACCCTGTAGTTATGGTTAATCTTGATTGTGCCTATTATTCAATTGCTATATTTGTGAACTATTGATAACGAAAATATCAAGTGTTACATGATATCAAGAAAAGGAAACTATTTTATATTTTGAAAAAGAAAAAATAAAAAATGCTTAGGTGATTTATTATATTGACTATAATCACATTGGTCATTTTGACTTCAGACTATCATTTCAAATTGTGAATTCAGTCATAAAAAATCTGGTCAATCTGATATTGAATGGTGGCAATTTAAAATAGCTACTAGTTATTTTAAATTGCCAGCATTCTTTAACCAAAAGGATAGTAGTTAGTGTACTTTATAGTACTGTTCGGATATGACTAACACAAATTCAGTGCAGCAAGCTGTTTATAAATTGAGTGTAGTGAATTACAGTAATATCAGTTGTTTATGTGGAGGATGTAGAGTAAGTTTCCTAGCCCTAACTCACCTGCAGAGTTTCCTAATTGAAATTAAGTGTGAATCTTTTATAGTTGGGAAGGATGTTACATGGTGATTTTCCATAGAATTATACTTTTAGTAATGACCACTCATATACTACATGAATATTAAGATAGTTTATTCAGTTAATAACTAAATTCCTATACATTAAGGCGATATTTCGGAACCTTGCCGGTACCCATCATCAGACCATATATTGGCTGTTGTCACTCCCCCCCCCCCCTTGCTTGCTGAATGTCTAAATCCTTGAGGTTGCACGGTAGGGATAGAGACACTTGGCAAGCAGGGGACTGACAGCCAATTATATGGTCTTGATGATGGGCACTGGCAAGGTTCCCGAAATATCACCTTAATGTTGTTAGGAATTTAGTTATTATCTGAATAAACTATGTTAATATTTATGTGGTATTAAGAGTGATCATTACTAAAAATAATTCTGTTTGAATCTTCATTTAACAAGCAGTGCATAAAAAAATACACACTGCTTGCTAAATAAATAGTGCTCTGTAGCAAATGTGACAAAGGCCCTTTTAGAAAATTTTTAATAATTTTTTCTTCACTCAAGAATCGCAAAATTAAGTTTAAGCAAGAAGCTAGAAGTGACCTAACAACCGACAAGGCACAGAAGTAGTTCAGAATACCTCTCAACATTGTGTATACTTAACCCACTGGCACATCCCTAAAAATCAAGCCAACTTCTGCTTTGGAGTTCTGCATGACACCATGGAAATGTCTGAAACAAAGACAGTAAGTGATTTAAAATTGGGCACTTAATTATTTCATCATGATAGTATAATGAATATAAGAAATATAATTTAATTATTTTAATTTATTATTTTTATAAATTAACATTAAACCAGGATTAAAAATCATCACAACAGCTAGCAGGTATTTTCATAAGTATAAATGCTTATAAATATATCCAGTGGCTATCTTTTAACACTTTCACTGCATGCTTTACTGGCAACCTCATTTGATCCTGGATTGGGGAGGCACAAACATTTTTTGACTTTCTTCTCACTATGGCCAAATAAGTCAGCTACTGGCTAAGGTTGCTTGACAAAAAAAAAAAAAATCTGTCAAATCAAGAAAATTGTTCTAAAATTCAGTGGTTCCCCTCCAAGTGGATTAAAAATCCCATGGTGCACATTTGTGATATGATGGTATTAAGCACATATGGCAAAAATATATTTTTAAAAGCTTAAAAATAAAGGTTTAAAAATAAAAACTTCAAAATGTCATAAATTTTTCAGTATATGCTTTGTTTTAAAAAACTTACACAATTTTAAAAAAAAATTAAATTATTTAAGAGCCAGAGTTCCTTCCACCATTTTCTTGTACTTATTTTAATTCCTAAATCAAAAGCATACACTGGTGTGCAAAACTTAAGGGCCAGTCAGGTTTTCACATGTGTGGCCTTGGTATGGGAAAAGCATACCAAAGGAACCTCATGTGGTACAGAAATGAAGGAAACAACACAGACAACAATGGAAACAAAACAGTACAGAGAGACTTTATTCAAAAATGGCAACATAGCACTGGCTGCCATGATACAAATCATCACTGCCAAAGATGGAACAAAGGGAAGAGGTGGTCCTCAGTAGGAGATATGGCCACCCCTAATGTCGATTCAGGCCTTGCACTGCCTGTCCATACTTAGAACAATGTTAAGTTCTTGCGGTAACAACATCCATTCCTCTCTCAGCGCCATCTTCAGCTGGTGAACATTTTCTGGTGGGTGTGGACATGCTGCTAGGCACCTCCCCAGAGCATCCCATATGTGTTTGTTGGGATTTATATTGATGGAACAGACAGGCCAGTCTATACGAACAATGTCCTCACTTTCCAAAAGCATATCAACACCTGCAGTGTGATAGGGTGGTGTTATCATCCATAAACACAAGCTCGGGGCCAATTGCCTTTGTACAGTAGCGTGCATTAGTTACAGTACTGCCTTCCAGTATCTACGTCCATGCAAGATAATTCCTCCCCAGACTTTGACCGCCATATCGATCCCTTTCAGTGATGTTTGCGGGGTGATATCGTGTGCCAACCTCTCGCCAGATTAGCTGGTGTCCAGAATTGCTGCTGAGACTGAATCTACTCTAATCAGTAGAGTACCTTACCCCATTGTGCTGCTGTCCAGTCCTTGTGTTTGATGCACCATTATAAACGGTGTCTCCGATGGGCAGATGTTAAAGGGACACAGCATACTGGCCGTCGGGCAAACAATCCACCTTTATGGAGTTGCCTGGCCACAGTAAACAGCAATATCCTGCGTCCTGTGTATCTGGTTTGCAATGGATCCTGGTGTCAGTCCCTCTTGAACTGTAGGAGTATATAGCGGTCATCATTGGGCGTTGCTTTCGTGGACGACCACCAGTGCTCCTTTGAACAGCTGTACCTGTCGTTCTGAAGGCCGACCATGCACATGAGACGATGCTATGGGCAATATTGAATTCTGCAGGCTTCCTAATTATTCGACCCCAGGTAAAGTCATCCAGATGTCTACTGGCCATTTCGTTGTCTGTAGCACTATGAAACCAATAGAACGTCTGTAACAATTGTGCTCACCATTCGATAATTTGCACATAACTGCTGAAGTGCTGCTTTTATCTGTGAACCCTCTCATCATGATTCAAATTTTTGCATGTGCACCAGATTTCTACTGAATGGCCAGAGTTATGCAAATCACCACAGGCTGTTTCATTTGATTTTGTGGTTGTAACCTTTAGAAATAGTGTTCGTCCTTAAGTTTTGCACACCAATATAATATATGTGAATCAGATCAGAAGTCAACAAATCTACAGATGAAATCAATAATATTGTACACTAATGTAATAATAAAGGTTTGCTATTTTATTTTTTAGTATTATGGATAATAATGACAGCTGCATGCAAAATTGAAGTGCCGATGCATTTAAAAATTTCATGTCATATCAGTGTCCATTAGTGACTTCTGTATTTGGCATTCCAAGCTGTTAGCTGAACTAAAGATGGCAAAATGATGTATAAAAATTAAAATAAGAATTCCTCTTACACAATGAGTAGCACAGAATGTAAAGTCCACTAACAATGGTTGAATTATATTATCCACCCAGAAAATTACAATTTTAAATGGAATTGATGGCATTTAAGATATATCAAAACCAAAAATAAATTAATATTAGATAGAAACCTATCCCTCCAGAAGTAATTTATGCAATCCACAATATTCATTTTTTTTTGCAAACTTGTGGCATTCTCAGAAAATGCTTAAGCCTATTACGTAACATAGCACGTAGGCATGTCATCGTTGATACTGGAATACGTCGTATGTCAAAAAAAGCTCGGCGTATCAAATGGTTTTAGTGCAATACATTACACACTTCTCTTATTGTTCCTACATGCAACTCCCTTGCTATTGGCCCATCACATACGAACTCTTGCAGGAAGGTAGAACTGGTTATTTTGATTACAAAGGTGCCATAATCCGAAACTGGTATTTTTTGACATACAACGTATTGCAGTATCAACAATGGTATGCAGATTGCCTGATAACTAAGGTATGAATTTTTTTTTTTTTTTTTTACGGATGTACTCAAATTATAGCAAAATTGGGTGCACATCAAAAGTCAAAAATATACTGAAGAAATATTGAAATTCATATTTATCATTAATAGCCATTTTAACATGAGTTTTTTTTTTTTTTAATTGTTGGCACGTGGAATGCACCATTCAAACGTCTTTCCTTGTTCAGTGATTCACATCCTTTCAACAAAAGAATGTAGGTGTCACTCTATTCTAACTTATTACATGCCAATTTAGTGGTAAGATGCTTTGGATTTTTTTTCTCCCCCATTTGTTTACTGGTAAGTGAACTTATGCTTGTACTAAGCTAATCTCACAAATGAGACATGAGTTTTCACTATCTCAGCATATTTTAATTTTTTTTTTTTTTTTTTAAATTGTCCACCTTCAGGTGTGGACAGTTGACTATTAAAAAAGATTAACAGAAATATTACAGAGAAATATACATAAAATAACAATGTTGGAATAATTTTACTCAAGATTTTATATTGCAAGAAATGTTAATGATAGATTTTCTGCAACCATAGCTACAATTAAAACAATACTATATTGTAGCAGGACACTTTCTGTTGTTCACCATCTATGGAATGGGAAGAGGGATAATACTCAACTTTGGCTGGAAACAAATTGTTGCTGAAGGTTTTATGGCACAAGGCAGCTAAAGGCCATTATGTACCAACAGGAATTGAATCCACAGTGTGAGGGAGTAGGTTGCAGTGCTATCTATGCTACTCCCAAGAGATTTAAATAAGGTCACAAGAAGTATCTGGGTGGAAGCAGGTGAGATGGTGTACTGGTTGCAATATGTATATACACTGAGTAGACAGTTTATTAGATACACTCCCATTGCCCAAGGAATAAACTATTCCATCAGAAATTGTCACATTTCCTATCAGACTAAAACATGTAGTCATACTGTGTGATTCTGTGAGAGAATGGGCCAATGACTTTCAGCTTGGTATGATAGTTGATCCAAGTGTTAGGGGTACTTCATCCTGTTGGGGTCTTTGTGTAACTGTTTGTAGAATCCAACAACCAGGAAACATCCAGATAATGGTCCTATGGCAGAGACATCTTGTTATAACAAGAGTGCGATGGTGAAAATAATGTGTAATCTAAGAGACAGGCCACAATTGGTCAAATGATTGTGCAGTTCAACAATGGTGTGCAAAGGGTATATTATTGGAGCACTGCACGAGGCATGGATGAGATGTAATAGCAGATGAGCTCACCAGGCTTTTGTAAGCTATATGGAGTGGGCTCTGGCAAGGAAACTGAACATTTGAGGAGTGGAGAAGTCCTTGGTCTGGTAAATCAGATGAATTTGTTCTCCATTGATTCCAGGGCATGGCAGTACAACTTGAAACATGGTGCAATGTGGGCTGGTGATGCCATTGTTCGTAGTACAATGGCTATAACTAGTCTTCCCAACCAAGTAGAAAAGGCCTGAGTTTGAATCCCATCAAAGGTACAAAAAATGTTTTGGGTTTTTTCCAAAATGTGGCTGAGTTAGTCTCAGGCAATGATTGCATGAGTTTTTCTGGAAAACGGGGTTTTTGTCCAGCAAACAGTGAAAAATATAATTACAGACACAATATACTGATGTCTAGTAGTCTTTGCATTGGCACACACAAACTAACCAGGCTGTTGGTGGAAATGCAATATGAAGTTTTTTTGTGGCCCACTCTTTAAGTCCAAGTATCTGAATACCACAGCCTATTTGAACATTGTTGCTGAACCCATTCCTGCTCAAAGTATATCCATCTACCTCTAGCAGAATAATATACTGTCACAAGACAGATCATTTGACAATGGTTCCTGGATCATGAGGGTGATTGTACCATACAGCTAATTACAATAATAATAATACCCAATAACTTGAGGTTGCTTTGAGGAATAACGGAGGTCTTACTAGCAACTAAATACTCTTTATTGTTGCAAGATGCATGCAATTCCCATCATTCCCACGAAGTCTGGAACTATTAAGTCATGTAACTAATAAACTGGCCACTTAGTGTATATATGAGGTTGCTTCACGGGCTGCATCCTTGCATAAGGTTACCTCTTAAATACTAATAAAACAGGCTATCTCATAAATGAACTGGCTTATAAGCCAGTCAATTTATAATTAAAAATTATTCCTTACTCCTTTAAAGAAATGTGATAGCTTAGTTAAACTCAATGTGCTTTGAATTGATCAGCTTAGTTTTTCTATTACAACAATAAAAATTCAGTAATTTTCCCATTTTTACTTTTCTGCAAATCATACCTGTGGTGTGTGATTGTTGAAAATAATTCCCTCCCTTTTCACATAAGCACTGCTAGATTCATACGTGTGCCGTATGAGTTTAAACCACAAAGTTTCCAGATTTGAAACCTTTTCAGGTAACAAAAATAAAGGTTCTAGTCTAGTATCTCAATTAATACCGAATAAAGTTAAAAAATTATATTAAAAGAAAAAAAAGTTGATCTACAGTATGTTGAAGAAAAAGTTAACAAGAAAACAGTAAATCTGCATGACTTCCATGGAAGGGTTAGTTTAATATTTTATAGTGTACTATAGTTATTAAATTAGAAGGTTACTGAGGTTTTCCAGGTTATGAGGCCCACGTGAGAAGCAAAGTTGATAGAATTGCTGCCCCCCTCCCCATACTTGATGGAAAAGATCCAAGTTCAACGTCTCTTCAATAATGTGGTGGACCTCTATGGCCTTTTCACAATGTGGCCGAGTTAGTTGCTCTCAGGCGGGGTAGCACAGTTTTTTTCTCTCAGAAACTGGCTTTTCATCCAGAAAACAAAATCGACCACAGAACACATGCAATCTACAGACAATACATACACCGGTCAATAGCATTAGTAGAGGCACATGATGCAAGAAAGCCAGCCAAAAAAAAAAGCCCTTCCCATTTCACTGATCCATTCATTCCAAATGTTTGTCTAGTTCTGCCTTGAACTTATTTAAGCTATCAACTTCCACAACAGCAGATGGAAGTTTGTTCCAGCAATCAACTACTTGCTAGCTAAAGGCAAACTTTCGTACACCTCTATTCTACAACTGTCTTTCCTGAGTTTGAATCTATGCCCACTCAGGTTTGTAATCTAAGCAAGAGGAAGAATCCCATCAGCATTGGCCTGTTCAATCCATTCAAGGCCTTATACACCTCAATCAGAGGGCCTCGCAGGTGCCTAGTCTCCAGGCACTGCAATTTGCAGAACTTGAACCTTTCTTGGTAAGAGCACCCCTGTGTTCCCTTCACCAGTCTTGTTGCCCTTCTCTGTATTCGTTCTAGCAACTCTACATCCCTCTTAAAATGAGGCTTCCAGACTTGTACGCAGTACTCAAGGTGTGGCCTGACCATTGCCTTATACAAGGGGATAATCACCTTATCCCTGCTCGCAAAATTCCTGTATATCATTGACAAAACCCCAGGCTGCTACTGTGGCAGCCTGTCTGCATTGCTCAGAAAACTTCACGTCTGACTGCAAAATTATCCCCAAGTCTCTTTCATTTTCCACTACCCTGAGTGTAACACCATATAGTTGGTACATTTCTCTGGGGATACTGCTACCCATATGCAGTACTTTGCATTTGTCAATATTAAACTTCAGTTGCCACTTCTCAGCCCATCTACCCAACTTTTTAAGATCCTATTGCAGCAGAATACTGTCATTACTGTTATTAACAACCCTGCCCACCTTTGTATCATCTGCAAACTTTGCCATTAAGCTTGATATACCTTCATCAATTTTCTTGATAAATATACAAAACAATGCGCAGAACGTCGAACCCTGAGGGACACCACTAATAACATTAGTCCACGTAGAGCAGTACCCATTGATTACCATTCTCTGTCTTCTCCCACTCAACCATTCTTTATCCATTGTAGCAGCTTGCCCTTAATGCCATACTGCTCCAATTTGTACATGTCTTCCATGTGCAACAGTATCAAAAGCTTTCCTGAAATCCAAGTACAGGTAGTTCTCGACTTTACGAGTTAAATCGTTCCTAGCGCGCGCTTGTAAAGCGGGAATTAAATCCCATAGACATAATGTTAAAAATAGGGGTTACGTTCTCAACAATGAAATTAGTTAGCTAATTAGTTTATGTTTAAACAGTGATTGATTTATCCAAAGAAATTAAAGCGTAGCCTGTAAAATCAAAAATTATAATAAAGAAAATTAGATAAGTTATAGAATTTCTTAAAGTACCGATATGATTGGACTCAAGTTCGAATAGCAAAGCTTAATAAACGGTATTCACCTTACATAATCTGCAGTTGCTACATGAGGGAGGATGGATGAATAATTTTGGGGTTTAAGAGGTTTTGAATAATTTAGAGTTTAAAAGAGTTAATTAGTAAGGATACGGAATTAAAATATGCTCAAGAAAGTAGAAGTGCATAACTCCGTCCCTGGTTGTCATTGAAGAATTAATTAAAAACTAAAATATGAAGCCAAAAGTCATAACGACTGACTCGTTTTTTAACGTCTTCAGTTGGCAATACTAAAGTGAGAAGAGCACGTGTGTTTTCAAGAACTTCTATGTTCCCGTGATGCTCTTTCTGACATGCGGGAATCTTAGGTGCGTGAATGGTTGATCTGTACAATACCATGTTTCATCAGAAATGACTTCACAAGTGCAGAATGGGCAGAGCTTTGTTGTGCAACAAAAAAACAACTGCCTTTCACACAAAATTACGGCACCTCCTGAGAAATATGCTTCAATAGTCTTCGAAGCACCCATACGTAGAACTCAGCATTGACTCCCCCGTCTTCGGCTATAAATTACTTGTGAATCACACCCTGTTTGTCGGAAGAAAAACACGATCAGCATTGTCTCAGTCCTGGACTTTTCTAAGTGAAACTATCTGGGCCTTGATGATATTGAAGTCTACTGTATGCACTGACTCTTCGGGGTCGTATTGAAATAATCAACACTCATCTCCATGGAAATACTGTCGATGAAATTAGGAATTATGGATAAGTCTGGATGAAGTCTTCATATGATGGCACTCTTCGTTATTTCTGCTCGTTTGTGAGGCTGTGCAGTACAAATTTTGGGCAGACACTCCTTTTCCCTAAATCTTCATGCGGAATAAGACAAATCTTATTCATATCTAACTCATCAGTCATCGTTTCCCTTGTTGGTAGCATAGTTGGTAGAATCGCCATCCTCCATGCACTGGGTTTTAAAGCATTAGCATTAGCATTAGCAGGGACATATGATGCAAGAAAGCAAGCTTATGCAGCATCAGCCAAAAAAAAAAACCACTTCCACTTCACCCCTCCGTTCGTTGGAAATACCTGTCCAGCTGAGCCTTAAATTTATTTAGGCTATCAACTTCCACAACAAGGGATGGAAGTCTGTTCCACCAACCAACTACCGGCTGGCTAATGGCAAATTTCCGCACTTCTATCCTACATCTGTCTTTCCTCAATTTGAATTTATGCCCTCTCAGGTGATTATTCTGAGCAAGAGGAAGAATCCCATCAGCATTGAGCATGCTCAAACCATTCGAGGCTTTATACACCTCTATCAGATCACCTCGCCGGTGCCTAGTCTCCAGACACTGTAATTTGCAAAACTTAAGCCTTTCTTCATAAGAGTGCCCCTTTGTTCCATTCACTTATCTTGTTGCCCTTCTCGTACTCGTTCCAGCAGCTCTACATCCTTATTGAAATGAAGCCTCCAGACCTGTATACAGTACTCAAGGTGTGGCCTGACCATTGTCTTATACAAGGGAATAATCACCTCCTTATCCCTGCTAGAAAAATTCCTGTATATCATTGATAAGACACCATGAGCTACTCTTGCAGCCCGTCTGCACTGTCAGAGAACTTCATATCTGCCTGAACAATTACCCCCAGATACTTTTCATTCTCTACCACTGTCAGTGTAGTACCAAAGAGTTCATACGTTGCTCTGGGGTTGCTGTTTCCCATATAGGGGTTATGTTCTCAACAATGAAATTAGTTAGCTGTTTCCATTTGTTTCCATACTTTACATTTGTCAATGTTAAACTTCATTTGCCACCTCTCAGCCCATCTGCTCGACCTTTCCAGATCATGTTGCAGCAGCATAGTGTCAGTAGTGTCCTTGACAACTCTGGCAACCTTTGTATCGTCTGCAAACTTGGACATTAAGCTTGATATACAATCATCAATATCATTTATAAATACAGAAAACAATAATGGACCCAACACTGAACCCTGAGGGACTCCACTAATAACATTAGTCCACGATGAGCAGTGTCCATTGATTACCACTCTCTATCTTCTCCCCCTCAACCACCCCTTTATCCACAGCAGCAATTGTGGCACCTCCAATGCCACACTGCTCCAATTTGTGCAGCAGTCTTCCATGTGCAACAGTATCAAAAGCCTTTCTAAGATCCAAGTATATAATATCGAAGTTATTCCCTGCATCCAGTTCTTTTGTGACTGCATCATAGTATCCAATCAAATTGGTCAGGCAAGACTTTCTCTTAACAAAACCATGCAAATTCCGAGCTGTAACTGAAGTTTTGTCTAGATGATCCTGCAGTGCTTCTTTAACCAGTGCCTCCATTAATTTTCCTGGAACAGAAGTTAAACTCACAGGTCTATAATTACTTGTGTCGGCCTTTGATCCTCCTTTATGAATTTGGGTCACATTTGCACATCGCCAGTCTGTGGGTACCTCCCGAGTCCAAGGAAGCTCTCATAATTATGGCTAAGGGTTTGCTTACTTACTTTGCTGCCTCCTTTAATATAACTGGATAGATCCCATCCACCCCAGGTGCCTTTCTTGTGTTTATCTTCAACAATTTCTCCTCCACTTTAATCTTAGTTATTACAAGATTCTCTAGCTTACTGCCAGAGTTGAATACACCTCTGACATTCCCCTCGCTGAATAACTTCTCATGTGCGAATGTCGATGCAAAATATTCATTTAGTTTGTTAGCTACCTGAGCAGGATCATCAACAGTTAACCCATCGATATCAAGTGGACCAACAATCTGATTCATACCCTTCCTTCTAGAGTTTACATAAGTAAAGAAGAAATTTTTTTCTGTTTTTCTTTGCATCCCTTGCGAAAGATTTCTCGTAATCTACCTTTGACTGCCTAATCTGGTACTTGGTTACAGATTAACTTGTCTATCATAGGCTTCTGTGTCACATGTTAATTTATATGTATCCCATGCATTTTTTTCTTCTCTGTCATATGTCTCATTAGTTCATCTGACATCCATTTAGGCCTAAACTTTGAACAATATTTCTTAGTTGGTATGTAAAGCCTAATAGCTTCCAAGATAAGTTCTTTGAATGCTTCCCATTTTGAATTTGCTGTTGGTAACGTCTTCAGTTGGTCCCACTGTATAGAATTTAAATACTGTCTCAGACCATCGTAGTCGCCTTTACGAAAGCAATAACCCTTCCCTTAACCCCTGATGGTAGTTACCTCTTTGAGTAAATCCCACTTCAGCACACTGTAATCACTGCCACCTAGTGGTTCCTTTATCTGCAGATTCTTAATGCATGAAGAATCACTACTGATAATCAGATCAAGAGTATTCCTCCTTTTGTTGCCTCCCGAACATGCTGATGTAGAAAACAATCATCCAATAAATCCACAAAAGCCTTGTTACTGTGTGAGTGACCAACCCACAATTTCCAGTCAATATCTGGGAAATTAAAATCCCCCATTATAAGACTCTCTGATTTATTGGTCCACTATATTTCCCTGTACAGTTTCTTATTATACTTATTAGAGTCATTAGGCCTATAGCACACTCCTACTCTCAATTTTGATCTCCCAATGCTTTTGTCACACCAAACTGACTCGACACTGCACTGCACTGTCCAGCGATGTCGACTGGCTTCACTTCCTTGGATTTTATGTTTCTTAACTAATAGCATAACCCCTTCTTCATTCCTATCCTGTCTATCCTTTCTGTAGACGTTGTACTCCCCAAGTTCCAGTTCTGCATTCCTTATTTCTGTGTGACACCACGTCTCTGATATCCCAACTATATCCGCCTTTGATGCTTTGAGCAATACCTCAAATTCATCAAATTTATTGGTGTACACGTAAGTATACATGCACCTGTTTCTATTCTTAGCTACCCTAACGCAACCCATGTGTTTACTTGTACCGCAATGACTCGCAGCAGTCTCTGAAATATCCTGCATCTTGTTTTTCAGGCTTCTGCTCATTCCAATAGAAGCAGTGCAAGAATCACTTTCGCCTCTGCCAGTGGCTACTGTTAGTCTATCAGTCTTTGTATCCCTTCCCCAAGCTAACAGTTTTCCGACCCACCTAACACTGCCTCGATAGCATCAGCAAATATTCTTGCACCCTTTCTATTTAAGTGTACCCCATTCCTGTAGAAACAGTCTCTCCTGTTAACAAGTACAGTCCAGGCTGAAAAAAATACTACCCCTTGAACCTTGCACAATCTTTCCAGGACCGAATTGATCAACAAAGCTCTCATCATATACTCCCTCCTATCGTGTCTGGGCAGAATTGCAGCACTTTCAAATTCAACCCTAATTAACGGCTTTTTTTCAACAGTTTGTTTGTTATTTGGTTTTTAGGAGCATTAGCAACTAAGGCCATATTGCTCCGGGATATGCGGTGGTCATTCCCTGACCTTTCCGCAACCTCAGTATTTGGTGGTGTCGGGCTCGAACCCTGGTCTAATCAAGAAGCGTGTGCTACGCACTGCTGCTCCTTCCCACCTGGCTACCGAGGCGCCTTTTCAACAGTGACCTGTACTTGTTAAGTATTTCTGCCGGTCTCCTACTATTGATATCATTAGTGCCAACGTGTACAATTATATCACCTTTTGTGCCCTTAAAAGACTTGAGTTCGTGTCCTGTCAATGACTCAAGGAATTTTTTTGGGCCTATTTTACAAGGTGACTGAATTAGTTAATCTTAGGCGACGATAGCATAGTTTTTCCTCCCGGAAACTCGGGTTTTTCGTCTAGCAAATAGAAAATTGACCACAGAACATGTAATTTACAGACAATATACATAGAGTAATATGGGTTTACTCGCCAATGCTCCTAAAATCCTACTACAAGAGCCATCGTCCTCAGGGACGAATGATAATCACTTGCCACAATTTCCCGAATTTTTGTGACTGTTTCCTCATTTCAAGAGATTGAGGGAAACCCACTTCTTGGGTCATCGTGAACATCCTCACATCCCTCTTTGAACTGTTTACAAACTCACACGAACTTAATATTTCATCATCATAAAATAAAGTTTTTAACATTTTATATGGTTCTGTTACATATTTTCTCAGTTTAAAGCAAAATTAGATATCCGTTTTTTGCTCCATTGAAAAATCGTCACACAAAACTTTAAAGCTATTAAAGAAATTAACTGTTATTTGAAACCTGTCAGCCTACTGGACAATCTTTGTGTGTGTGCAACCATCTGTTGGAATAAGTTTGATCTACAACATACCACATATTTATTTTCAAAATTATCTAACATTCTTTGGGGGATACACAGACTAAAAGGTGAACAGTACACAGGCAGGGGAAAAATTGATTCGTGCATTGCTTCTATTAGAATGAGCAACAGCCTGGAAAGCAAGGTAATGGAGATTTCCAGGACTGCTGGGAGTCATAGTGAAACAAGTAAATACATGGGCTGTGTTAGGGTAACTAAGAGTAGGAACAGGTGCATGTATACTTGCATGTACACCAATGCTAAAAGTATAATTAATAAATTTGATGAGCTTGAAGTGCTAGTTAAGACGTCAAAAGCAGATATTGTTGGGACATCAGAGATGTGGTGTCACACAGATATAAGCATTGGAGAATTGGAATTTGGAGAGAACAATTGTACAGAAAGGACAGGAATGGAGGAGGGGTTATGCTGTTAGTTAAGAAACACATAAAATCTAAGGAACTGCATCCAATTGATGTTGGTAGACAATGGAATGTTGAGTGTTTGGTGTGACATAAGCACTGGGAAAGTAAAAACGAAGGTATGTGTGTGTTATAGGCCTAATGAATCTGATGAGTATAATGAGCAATTGTGCAGAGAAATAAGAGTGGGCCAGTAAATCATAATGTCTTATAATGGGGGATTTTAACTTTCAGGATATTGACTGGAACTTGTGGGTTGGTCACTCACACACTAGCAAGACTTTTGTGAATTTATTGGATGACTTTTTCTACATCAACATGTTCGAGAGGCAACCAGAGGGAGTAATTCTCTTGATCTGATTATCAGCAGTGATTATTCATGCATTAAAAGTTTGCAGATAAAGAAACCACTGAATGACATTGATCACAATGTACTGATGTGGGAATTACTTAAAGATGTAACTACCATCAAGGCTAAAGGGAGGGCTTTTACTTTCGTAAAGGTGACTATAGGGGTCTCAGACAGTTTGTAAATTCTGTACAGTGGGATCAACTGATGATGTTACCAACTTTGAATTCTAAATGGGAAGCCTTCAAGGACTTAGTTTTCGAGGCTACTAGGCTTTTCATACCAACTAAGAAATATTGTTCAAGATTTAGGCCTAAATGGAGGTCAGATGAACTAATTAGACATGTGACAGAGAAGAAAAATGAATGGGATGCATATAAAATAACAGGCGACACAGAAGCCTATGATAGATATAAGCTGATCTGTAACCAAGTCACAAAGGAAGTTAGACAGGTGGAGGCAGATTACGAGAAATCTTTGGCAAAGGATGCAAAGAAAAACAGCAAAGAGGTCTTTACTTATGTAAACTCTAGAAGGAAAGGGATGAATCAGATTGGACCACTTAACATAGAGGGGTTGACTATTGATGATCATGCTCAGGTAGCTGATAAAGTGAATGAGTATTTTGCATCTACATTAACACCTGAGGAATTATCGAATGAGGGGAGTGCCAGAAGTTTATCAAACTCTGACAGGGAGCTAAGTGATTTTGTAATAACTGAGAGCAAAGTAGAGGAGAAATTGTTGAAATTAAACATAAAAAAGGCACCTGAGGTGAACGGGATGTATCCAGTTATGTTATTAAAGGAGGCAGCAAAGGAAGTAAGCAAACCCTTAGCCATAATTATGAGAGCTTCCTTGGACTCAGGGGAGAACCCTATGGACCGAAGGTGGGCAAATGTATCACAAATTCACAAAGGGGGTTCAAAAGGTGACACAAGTTACTATAGACCTGTTAGTTTAACTTGTGTTCCAGACAAAATAATGGAATCACTAGTTAAAGCATTGCAGGATCATCTAGACAAGACTGCAGTAAATACACTGGTGTGCAAAATTTACGGGCCAGTCAGATTCTGACCTGTAGTAGCAAGCTTATATAGCATCAATAAAAAAAAAAAAAAAAAACACAGTTCACTCATCCGTACCCTCCGAGAATTTGTCCAATTCTCCCTTGAATTCAACCCATCCAGTTCCACAACAACAGAGGGCCTCCAGACCTGTATACAGTACTCAAGATGCGGCCGCACCATGGCCTTATACAAAGGGATAATCACTTCCATATCCCTGCTAGCAAAGTTTCTGTATATCATTGACAAAACCCCATGAGCTGTCCTGGCAGCATGTCTGCGCTGTTCAGAGAATTTCATGCCTGACTGCACACAATTACCCCAGGTCTTTTTCATTCTACACTACTCTGAGTGTAGTACCACCCAGTTGATAAGTTACTCGGGGGGTTCCTGCTACCCATGTGCAGTACGTTGCATTTGTAAACGTTAAACTTCAGCTGCTACTTTTCGGTACCATTGACTCAATTTTCCTAGATCTTGTTTAAGTAGCTCATCCTGATGACTGTCGTTGACCACCCTGCCAACCATTGAATCAGCTGCAAACTTAGACATTAAACCTGATATACCTTCATCGATATTGGAAACAACGATGGACCCAGCACTGAACCCTGGGGAAATCCACTAATAAAATTAGTCGATGAAGAGGAACAACCCGTTATCCATAGCAGTAACTTGCCCTTAATGCCACATTTCTCCAGTTTATACAGCAGCCCTTTTACATGCAACAGTATCAAAAGTCTTCCAGAAATCTAAGTATATGATGTCAAAATTATTTTTTCATCCATTTTCTTGGCCACTGCATCATAGTAACTTGTCAGATTGGTCAGACAAGATCGCCCCTTGAAAAATCCATGCTGTGATTGAAGTATAATTGCATGCCTGTCCAAATGATCCTGCATTACGTCTTTAACCAGTGATTCCATTATTTTCCCTGGAGCAAACATTAAGTTAACAGGTCTCTAATTACTCATGATCTTTGATCCCCTTTATGAATTGGAGATATCTTCGCACGTATCCAGTCCATAGGGGCTTCCCATGGATCCAAGAATGCTCTCATTATTATGGGTAAGGGTTTGCTTACCTCCTTCACAGCCTCCCTTAATATAACTGGATAGATTCCATCTGTCTTTTGGGCCTATATGAGAGCTTGAAGGACAGGGTGGATGCCCTCAAAGAAACTAAATTGAGGGGCCCATCAAGCTCTCAGCTGCCCACATCAACGCCAGAGCTTGCACTTGGGCATCGCGTGACACAGAGACAACCCCCAAGGCAGAATGCGCTGGTCCCGAAGGAACAAGTAGTTGTTGGTGACTCTATTGTCAGGGAAACGGGGAACATGCTTTGTAAAAAAGATAGGTGGAACAGGACCAGGGTATGTCTGCCAGGGGCAAAGGTTGATGACGTTGTAGAGCGAATATCATCTTTTAAGGGCACAAAAGGTGATATAGTTGTACACGTTGGCACTAATAATATTAAGAGTAGGAGACCGGCAGAATTACTTAACAAGTACAGGTCACTGTTGAACAAAAGCCGAGAATTAGGGTTGAATTTGAAAGTGTCTGCAATTCTGCCCAGACACGATAGGAGGGAGTATATGATGAGAGCCTTGTCGATCAATTCGGCCCTGGAAAGATTGTGCAAGGCTCAAGGGGTAGAATTTTTTTCAGCCTGGACTGTACTTGTTAACAGGAGAGATTGCTTCTACAGGGATGGGATACACTTAAATAGAAAGGGTGCAAGAATATTTGCTGATGCTATCGAGGCAGTGTTAGGTGGGTCGGAAAACTGCTAGCTTGGGGGGAAGACCAATAGATTGACAGTAGCCACTGGCAGAGGTGAAAGAGATTCTTGCACTGCTTCTATTAGAATGAGCAGAAGCCTGAAAAACAAGATGCATGGTATTTCAGAGACTGCTGGGAGCCATTGTGGTACAAGTAAACACATGGGTTGTGTTAGGGTAGCTAAGAATAGAAACAGGTGCAGGTATACTTGCGTGTACACCAATGCTAGGAGTTTAGTAAATAAATTTGATGAATTTGAGGTATTGCTCAAAACATCGAAGGCAGATATTGTTGGGATATCAGAGACGTGGTGTCACACAGATATAAGGGATGCGGAACTGCAATTTGGGGAGTACAACGTCTACAGAAAGGATAGACAGGATAGGAAGGGGGGGAGGTGTTATGCTATTAGTTAAGAAACACATAAAAACCAAGGAAGTGAAGCCAGTCGACATCGCTGGACAGTGCAGTGTGGAGTCAGTTTGGTGTGACATAAACATTGGGAGATCAAAATTGAGAGTAGGAGTGTGCATAGGCCTAATGACTCTGATGAGTATAATAAGGAACTGTACAGGGAAATAGAGTGGGCCAGTAAATCAGAGTGTCTTATAATGGGAGATTTTAATTTCCCAGATATTGACTGGAATTTGGGGGCTGGATACTCACACACTAGCAGGGCTTTTGTGGATTTATTGGATGATTGTTTTCTACATCAGCATGTTCGGGAGGCAACTAGAGGGAGTAATACTCTTGATTTGATTATCAGCAGTGATTCTTCATGCATTAAGAATCTGCAGATAAATGAACCACTAGGTGGCAGTGATCACAGTGTGCTGAAGTGGGATTTACTCAAAGAGGTAACTACCATTAGGGGTAAAGGGAAGGGTTATTGCTTCCGTAAAGGCGACTACGATGGACTGAGACAGTATTTAAATTCTATACAGTGGGACCAACTGATGATGTTACCAACAGCAAATTCAAAATGGGAAGCATTCAAAGAACTTATCTTGGAAGCTACTAGGCTTTACATACCAACTAAGAAATATTGTTCAAGGTTTAGGCCAAAATGGATGTCAGATGAACTAATGAGGCATATGGCAGAGAAGAAAAATGCATGGGATACTTACAAATTAACACATGACACAGAAGCCTATGATAGATACAAGTTGATATGCAACCAAGTTACAAAGGAGGTTAGGCAGGCGAAGGCAGATTACGAGAAATCCTTGGCAAGGGATGCAAAGAAAAACAGCAAAGAGTTCTTTACTTATGTAAACTCTAGAAGGAAAGGGATGAATCAGATTGGTCCACTTGATATTGATGGGTCAAGTGTTGATGATCCTGCTCAGGTGGCTAACAAACTAAATGAATATTTTGCATCGACATTCACACATGAGGAGTTATTCAGCGAGGGGAATGCCAGAGGTGTATTCAACTCTAGCAGTAAGTTACAGAATCTTGAAATAACTGGGAGTAAAGTGGAGGAGAAACTGTTGAAGCTAAACACAAGAAAGGCACCCGGGGTGGATGGGATCTATCCAGTTATATTAAAGGAGGCAGCAAAGGAAGTAAGCAAACCCTTAGCCATAATTATGAGAGCTTCCTTGGACTCAGGGGAGGTACCCATAGACTGGAAATGTGCAAATGTGACCCCAATTCACAAAGGAGGATCAAAGGCTGACACAAGTAATTATAGACCTGTGAGCTTGACTTCTGTTCCAGGAAAATTAATGGAGGCACTGGTTAAAGACGCACTGCAGGATCATTTAGACAAGACTTCAGTTATAGCTCAGACACAGCATGGTTTTGTTAAGGGGAAGTCTTGCCTGACCAACTTGATCGGATACTATGATGCAGTCACAAAAGAACTGGATGCAGGGAATAACTTTGATATTATATACTTGGATCTTAGAAAGGCTTTTGATACTGTTGCACATGGAAGACTGCTACACAAATTGGAGCAGTGTGACATTGGAGGCAAATTGCTGCTATGGATAAAGGGGTGGTTGAGGGGGAGAAAACAGAGAGTGGTAATCAATGGACACTGCTCATCGTGGACTGATGTTATTAGTGGAGTCCCTCAGGGCTCAGTGTTGGGTCCATTATTGTTTTCTGTATTTATAAATGATATTGATGATGGTATATCGGGATTAATGTCCAAGTTTGCAGACGATACAAAGGTTGGCAGGGTTGTCAAGGACACTACTGACACTATGCTTCTGCAACAGGATCTGGAAAGGTTGAGCAGATGGGCTGAGAGGTGGCAAATGAAGTTTAACATTGACAAATGTAAAGTACTACACATGGGAAACAGCAACCCCAGAGCAACGTATCAACTCTATGGTACAACACTGACAGTGGTAGAGAATGAAAGGGACTTGGGGGTGGTTGTGCAGGCAGATATGAAGTTCTCTGAGCAGTGCAGACGGGCTGCAAGAGTAGCTCATGGAGTATTGTCATTGATATACAGGAATTTTTCCAGCAGGGATAAGGAGGTGATTATTCCATTGTATAAGGCGATGGTCAGGCCACATCTAGAGTACTGTATACAGGTCCGGAGGCCTCATTTCAAGAAGGATGTAGAGCTGCTGGAACGAGTACAGAGAAGGGCAACAAGATTAGTGAATGGAACAAAGGGGTGCTCTTACGAAGAAAGGCTTAAGTTTTGCAAATTACAGTGTCTGGAGACTAGGCACCAGCGAGGTGATCTGATAGAGGTGTATAAAGCCTTGAATGGTTTAAGCATGCTCAATGCTGATGGGATTCTTCCTCTAGCTCAGAATAATCACCTGAGAGGGCATAAATTCAAATTGAGGAAAGACAGATGTAGGATAGACGTGCGGAAATTTGCCTTTAGCCAGCGGGTGGTTGGTTGGTGGAACAGACTTCCATCCCTTGTGGTGGAGGTTGATAGCCTAAATAAGTTTAAGGCTCAGCTGGACAGGTATTTTGAACGAACAGAGGGGTGAAGTGGAAGTGGTTTTTTTTTTTTTTTTGGCTGATGCTGCATAAGCTTGCTTTCTTGCATCAAATGCCTCTACTAATGCTAATGCTAATGCTAATGTCTCAGGTGCCTTTTTTATCTCCATCCTCAACAATTTCTCCTTCACTTTCCTTTCAGTTATCACAAAGCCCTTCAGCTCCTCGTTAGAGTTTGATAAACTTCTCGCATCCCCTACCCTAAAGAGTTCCTCATATGTGAATAGTAGATGCAAAATGCCCATTCAATTTGTCCGCAAACTGAACAGTGTCATCAACAGTTAACACATCAAGTGGCCCAATGGGATTCAACCAGTTCCCTCTACTGTTAATATAAACATAGAAGTCTTTACTGTTTTTCTTTGCATTCTTTACCAAAGACTTCTCATAATCTGCTTTAGCTTGCCTAACCTCCTTTGTGACTTGATTACAGATTAATTTATATCTACGATAGGCTTCTGTATCGTCTGATAATTTATATGCATCCCATGCACTTTTCTTCTCTGTCATGTGTCTCAATAGTTCATTTGACATCCATTTAGGTCTAAGCCTTGAACAGTACTTTTTTGTTGGCATGAAAAGCCTAGTAGATTCTTTGATTACTTCATATTGGAATTTGCTGTTGGTAACGAGATCAATTGGTCCCACTGCATACAATTAAATAACAGTCTAAGACCTAAGTAGTGACCCCTACGAAAGCAAAAGCCTTTACCTTTACCCTTGACATTTGTTATGTCTTTCGTTAAATTCCACTTATTATGAAACAACAGGGATTACCTTTATTTTAGATATAGGAAGCTTCTTTTCCAACCAACTCTCCTGGTCCAACGCGCTAATAATTCTTTGGGAAGGCGATGTCAATTTTACAAAACATGTGAGACATCTTCCCCACTGTCAGAACCGTAGTGTTCAGACCCCTCAGTCTCAACCTTGAGCGCTCAAGACTTCTGTCTTCAAACACCATACCTCTGGCAGCAAGGAAACCATTACGTGGATTGACATAAAATTAAATTTTTAAGGTCTAAACCGCTTAATAAAGATGGACCGATTATTTTCTTCGGTCCAGTAGCTTGACATTAGAGTTAAATTTAGAGGTCTAAAAAAGTTTAATGGATATGGGGGGGGGGGATTATTCTCTACACTACGGTTCTGACAGTGGGGAGATGTCCCACATGTTTTGTAAAATTGATATCGCCTTCCCAAAGAATTATTAACGCGTTGAACCAGGAGAGTTTGTTGGAAAAGAAGCTTCCTATATCTAAAATAATCCCTGTTGTTTCATAATATAATATAATATAGGAATTATCGAGCACTTAATAGCTCTCTATTATCAAATCTATTAAATTCCACATTAGTACACTGTGATCGCTGCGACCCAGTGGGTCTTTTACCTGCAGATTCTTAATGCATGATGACTGCTGATAATCAAATCAAGAGTATTGTTTCCTCTTTTATTCTAAATATAAATATTCTAATATATTCTAAACATTCTCAGTTGGATTCAGATCTGGAGAATTAGGCGGCCAGGATAGATGTCGGAAATCTTGGGAATGTTCCTCTAACTATTCAGATACAATTTTTGCACGATGGATAGCTGTGTTGTCATCCTGAAAGAATCCATTGTAATCCAGGTAAAAATGAAGCAATGCAGGGTGAAGTTAGCCCGACAGAAAGATATTCATTGGAGATAAAACCATTTAACTGTATGAGCGGACATAGTTTGTACCTACAGAACATACCTCATATCTTGATGCCACCTCCAGCTCCTTGATTGTTGGACACGAAATAGTCTGGATGCGTGGTTTCATGAAGTTCAAGCCAAACTTCCACCCTACCATTGGTGCAAAAAAAAAAAAGTATAAAACGAGATAAAACTGGACCTTCTATTGTGAAAGGTAATTTGCTTTAAATTCCTGAGGTCTCGACATTCTGCCTTTTAGAGTTACATTTCCCCTTCGTCTTACACTCGTATATTTCAGATTTCTTACGACACATCAGTGATTTCCCTTGTTTTCTCAATTGTGCTAATCCTGCTAAACATGCTCTAACAAAGCACCTTTCTGAAAATCGGAGAGATCACCAGCCTTCCCCCTGACTGGATCGACTAGGAAAACGTATAAAAAAAAATAATAAATAAATAAAAAAATACTTATTAGGGTCAGCCGGAAAGTTATATCATCTAACCATGTGTATTGTATCTGTAAATTGTGTGTTCTCTAGTCGATTTGCCTGCTTTGCTGGACGAAAAACCCCGGGTTCCCGGGGAAAACTTTGCTGTCTACATCTGATACCGACTAACTCAGCCAAGGAGTGAAAAAGGCCCACAAAAGTTTCTTTTGTCATCGATGGGATTCGAACCCGGGCCTTTTCCACCCGGTGTTAGAAGGACAGTGACAACTCCACTGTGTTACCCGCACAGACTAAGAAAACGTATTAAGTATTTATCTAATACCAAGGGGCTTGTAATCATACCATGTGACAACTCGCATTTGCATAACGTACGTTTAATTATCTGTGAAATGTCCAAAGTTCCGAATTTTTTGTCAAGCGAGTACACATATGAACATTGTACATATTAGCACACTTAGATATTAAGAATATTTATTACTATTCAATAAATTGAATAAATAATACTGATAAATCAGCAGATTATTTATCTTCAATTGTAGGCGGCAGGTTGATCGTTGGGAATATCAGTTGTTTTTCATTGAAAGGCTTTAAGCTAACAATAGATATAACACGTAACCACGTGGTAAATGCCTTTTAAATCACGTGATTGCATAAATCAGCATGTCTTCGTTATTTTATTTGAACTAAAGAAATACGCTTGTTCTGACATATGGAAATCTGAACTCCTCCGGTACTCGAAAGAGTTAAACAAAAGTAATCTGCACTATTTAAAAATCTTTAGTGCGAATAGTAAAGTTAGCTGAATTACTTCTGTACTGCATTACTTATCTACCCATCTTATTTTTAATTATGACCGTATCTAGCCATGTCAAAGGTCCTGGTTATCTAAAAACGTACTGTACGCAGACATATCTGTCTTTTTTTCAGGCTAAACTAATTCAACTTGACCAGAAATTACATAAGGCTTATTGGTGGAATCAACCATCGAACATCTGCTTGTTTCCAGTGGATGATATTTGGAGCAAGAATTTGGTTCATAATCAAGCTGAAAACGAGAATTATAATATATTCACAAGTGCGCTTATCGAATGCTGGTAAGTTGGCTTTATGAACCTATAAAATATATATAAGGTAGATTAAAGCACAGTATTACGACCACTATGCTCAAAACTGTTTATGAAGCCGCAATCCATAAACATTACAAAATTCCTTTTTATAATGGAATTAAATATTAAAAATTGCTATTTTTATTTTTTTTCCTGGCATATCCTATTGCTAATTTTGATAGCTGCTGATATGCTGTTTCATAATTCGCATTTGAGGTGGTTGTTTTCAGAGTTAGATAAGTAAATGTACACTCCGTTAACTTCAGTAAGGGACTCTTACCCATGGATCTTTGTGAAAGCAAATAGTGGTTAGATTTAGCTCCGACTACTGCTTCGCGCTGATTGGCTGCTAATTCGTAATGCACTTTTTTTCGCTTGAATCTGTCCCGAATTTATTGGCGTAATCTAACCTGGGCTGAACTCCAGATTAGGGCAATTCGTCCAACATGACGAGGAAAGAAGTGATTGACAGGTAAAGGCACCTCTCACTCAGTGCTTTAATTGACGGTCGAGTTCTGTGATTGGATGATTATTGTGGAGGCGTTTTCTTTCTGATTGTTTTGTGTCGTCGAAGAGGGGGGGGTGCTTAGTTTAGGTAGGGTGTTTATTTCCCCCATCCCACTGTTTTTGAATCGGAAAATGAGTTCGCGATCTAAAAACAGCGGCAAGTGTGTGTTGGGGAGAGGGGGGGAATACCTGGGCATATCAACCCGGAGGACAGTGGGCAGAGTCACAGCTTGTCAATCACTGCTTTCTCACTGTTTTGCTAGCCGCCATGTTGGACGGGGTACCCTAATCTGGAAATTTACCCTAACCTGACCTTTTTTTCACTAGTGGAAATGAAAACTCCTATTACAAACGAAGGTCAGGTTTACCGGCTTGTCTATCGTATCCCTGCCAGCTGTACCACCGCCACCTTAAAAATATGTTTTTAAGGTGGCGGTGGCTCTCTACTTGCTTGCAGAACGGCATTCACCACAACTCAAAATCATTATTATCAACCAATCAGTGCGAAGCAGTGAATGGAGATGCATCTGGTGATCATTTGCTGTCGCAAAGATCCATGGTAAGAGTCTCTTATCGAAGTTTAACCGTATACTTTATTTTCAACAGTAACCGGACACCCGAATGCCTCGACTTTTTAATAACGTGTCAACTCACCTTTGGCTTTAATTAAAAAAAAAAAAAAATGATAGTGGGAGAAGCAACAGCAGGCAGTGACCACAATGCCATAAAATAGGCGAGGATTTCAAAGTTAAAGGAGAGGGTCTTAATTTCAAGAGAAGGGACTATAATGGAATGAGATTTTTTGTTAGGTTCGATTAACTGATGAGACGAGACTGAATGCAGTTGAATACAAGCATGCTATGCGAAATATTCAAAAGAGTTATCCTCGAACTCCCAAACATATTTGTGACGGTGGTCACAAATAAATATGGGATTCCAAATGGATAGCAGGTGAAGTTAAGAATTTAATTAAGCAGAAGAAACTAGAATGGGACAATTATAATTATGTCATTTTGACTTTTAGGAGCATTATAAGAGAATACGTAACAAAACCACTGACGAGGTAAGACCAATGATAGCTGATTACCAGAAAGCACTAGCCAAGAGAGCTAAGAACGGAGATAGTGAGTTCCCATATATTAATACAAAAAGAATAAATCAAATAGGTCCTTAAATGATTACAGTGGAAGTTCCATAGAAAGCCCGATAGAAATTGCAGATATGTTAAACAGATACTTCTCAATGATATTTACAGTCGAAAGCTGGTTGTTGTTGGGTTTTAGGAACATCGGCGACTAAGGCCATGTTGCTCCTTGCATATTGTCTTAAATTGCGTGTGTTCTGAGGTCGATTTGCTGTTTGCTTGATGAAAAAAGCGAGTTTCCGAGAGAAAAAAAAACATGTTATCCTCGCTTGAGACCGACAAATTCAGCCACGTTGTGAAAAAGACCCGTAAAAATTCATGCCGTCATCGACGGGATTCGAACTCTGGTCTTTTTCACCCAGTGTGGGGAGGACGTCAATCTTACCAACTGTGCTACTCACGAAGACCAGTCGAAAACAAGCTACAATTATTGGGGGATGTGAAGACGTCAGACTGCTGTAAAATATGATATAATGGCCTCGGAGAAACTTTTAACCTCAGTAGTTTTTTTTTTTTTTTTTTTTTCCTTTAGAAAAGTTACTGAGATTGAAGGAGGGCAAGGCTCCAGGAGAGGATGAGTGGTCAGGAGCGGGAGTACAAAGCACACGCTGTTTGAGTAGACCGGTGTTAAGACCCTGGCTGCTAAATACGGTCGATCTGTTAAGCCGCAATGGGCCAGTGCGTTGCAGATAATAGTCCATTCCCTCAACATGGTTTGTTAAGGAGACCACAATCCTGCAGCGGATTGACAATGGCTGTAAATTTATTCATTTTATTTAATTAAAAACAGCTAGATATGAGTTTATCAAGCCATTGGGTTTGATATTTGAGTCCATTGTCATATAAGCAAATGAAATATAGTAGAGAAACGTTAGCACTTCGCCAGTCCGAGACGTGTTAATTGTCTCCCCAATCCACAAAGGTGGTGCTCAAATGTAGTTAGGTGACTATAGGCCAATGATTTTGGCTTCTGTGGTAGGGACGATCATGGAATATTCAGGATCATCTCGACAAGAATGTTATCTGGAACAGATCCCCACATGGGGATCTGGGGAAGTCATGTTAAGTTAAGGGGAAGTCATGCTTGATCAATCTGGTAAATTACTATGATGTAGTTATCAAACAAGTAATTGTTACCAGTTGGATATAGGTAATAAAAGCATTTGATACCATCGTCATAAAAAGCTACCACATAAACTGGAAGTTGAAGTTACTGATCTGATAAGATCCTACAATGGATCGCAGGCTAGCTATGAGGCAAAAATTTGGCCCAGAAGGCTCTTGTGCCATTAAACTCCAAATAACAACAAAGCAATTAAGAAATATGAGACAGAGGGTTGTCACTTAAGGACGGTCTTCAAGGTGAAGCAGTGTAAAAGGTGGGAATTCCTCGGATCACTGTGCTAGGTCACCTCCCATTTCTAATTTTCATAATACTGCCGAGGGTATCCAAGGGAAACTGTCAAAGCTTGCTGATAATTTGAAGGGTGGTTAACAATTCGAGCCAGGCTATGCTGCTTGAAAAAAGGCTCCGATCTGCTGCATACGTGGTCCAAATATAGACCAAAGTTTAATTCTTCTAAATGTAAATGTATGCATTTGGGGAAAATCATAGATCATGAGGAAATCTTGTTGTCACATGTAAGCTGGGGAGATGGAAAGTGCTAAAAGTATTTCAAGAAAAGACTTAGGTGTTACGATTCAATTAAATCTAACAGATTATCCATGCAATGGAAACAGGTGGTTGGGAAAGGAAATGCCTTTCTGTCCACGATTTAAAAGAACCTTTGGTAGGAGAAGGACGCCATTATTCTTATATACAAGATGGTAGGCAAAATTTGGTTTATTGTAGTCCTGCATAAAACAATATTTTAGGACAAGGCACCTAAAAGCCATTTATTATTTAATTATTTTATTTTATTTTTTATTAAACTACTGAATACGCAAAAATTTTGAATAAGGCATTACCGGAATAATATTGAAAGTATTTGATTATGTAAATTATAATGTATTTTACTCTACATTTTTTCTCTTTGTTTCCAGTTCTTTCACCACACAACGCATCTCTAACTTGCTGCTACAAGTCCCCAGGAAGAGTATACTAAAGACTTCTCCAACCAGGTCAAAGAAATCGGTGAGATTTCACTGGATAGTCAAAGTGGCCTATTTTAGGTATTTAATTTTAAGTGGAATGGGAGCACGGATAAAAATACAGTACTGTTTTATTATTCAGCTGAACTCATTTATAACGAACTCTTAGGACTGATGAAAATTTTTTCGTTATAACCGCAAATTCGTTGTAAAGGATAAAATATAGTAGACTATTATGTCTAAAGCAAAGTGGAAACACAAAATGAGTGTCAAATAAACATAAGTGACATGTTTAAACCTACCTACACTGTTAGAAATTGAAATTGTCCCACCTGAAAGGAGTGGATGCTCTAAGCTCAAATTAATGAAGTTGCAGATATTACTTTGACAAGAAATTGCCCTCGTGGGTAGCACAGTTGGTAGAATCGCCGTCCTCCCCACACCGGGTGGAAAAGACCTGAGTTCGAGTCCTGTCGAAGACGTGAGGAATTTTTATGAGCCTCTTTCACAACGTGGCTGAGTTTGTCGGTCTCAGGCGAGGGCAGCATGTTTTTTTTTCTCCCGGAAACTCGGGTTTTTCGTACAGCAAACAGAAAATCAACCACAGAACACACGCAATTTGCAGAGAGTATACACGGAGCAATATGATCTTAGTCGCTGATACTCCTAAAGTCCTACTACAATAATAAAGACAAGAAATTATTAGATTTACGTATGAGTTTTAAAAGTATTTACTGTGAAAAATGTGGTTTTTTGGGGGTAATATAATGTTATTATCATTCTCTTCTCACACCGGATGGAAAACGTCTGTGTTCCTGTCAACGGTCTAAGATATTTTTATGGACTTTTTTTTCATAAGGTGGGTGAGTTAGTTATCTCGGGTGGGAGTTTCATGGTTTTTTTGCTCTAACACCGATTTTTCGTCCAGCAAACCGATCAGACAAACATAATGTACTGACGCATCAAATCCTTAGTGCCTTTGGCGTTTGACACACACATACCTAAGGAAGATTGGTGCACATCTACAGGAAGCATGGCCTCCATGAACAGCAGACAAACGTCGCAGTCAGGAGTCAAGAAAATGATGAATGTCATCTTAGTGAACACTGAGCCATGCTTTTGGTACTTGTTGTGGGATTTTAGGCGCATCAGCAACTTTGGCCATATTGCGCCGTATGTAATAATCTGTAAACTGCATGAGTTCTGTGGTCGATTTACTGTTTGTTGGACTATAAATCCCAGTTTCCGAGAGTAAAAACCATGCTACCCACACGCCTGAGACAGACTAACTCAGCCAAGTTGGGAAAAAAAAGGCCCATAAAAATTCCTCACGTCATTGACGGAATTCGAATTCAGAGGTTTTTTTTTATCCGGTGCAGAGAGGACGGTGATTGTACCGACTGTGCTACCCATAAGGCTTTGGTACTTGTGCTATGAGTTAGAAAACAGTGGTAGGAGGCGGAAAAGCGGAGGTCAGTGAACATATCATCAAATCCCAAAAAATAAACAAAAAAAAAAAAAAAAAAAAAAGGCGACAGATCTGATGAACATGCAAGCCAAGGAAGCATATCAACATCATGTAGACATTTTCAGGATTCTAGAGTTTATGAACGTGGCATTGTTCTGCTAAAAGAAAGTATTTGGGATGGAGCGTAGAGACGGCAACAGCACTGGTCTTATGATGGTTGCAACATAATTTTTTATTGTCAATGTGCCATCAATAACAGCTAACAATAAACGGTTATTGGAACTGATGGAACTGCATACCACGATTCCGGGTATTGAAAAAGTATGCTACTGCCCGATGCAGGCAGTAGTATCTGGATTACCTCTGTTTCCGGCGCGCATGCCCTCGTGGGTAACACAGTTGGTAGGATCGCAGTCCTCCTAACACCGGATGGAAAAGACGGGTTCAAGTCGATGACGGGAGGAATTTGTATGGGACTTTTTCACAACGTGGCTGAGTTAGTTGGTCCCAGGCGAGCGTAGCATGGTTTTTTATTCCGGAAACTTGGGTTTTCGTACAGCAAACAGAAAATCGACCTCAGAACACACGCAATTTACAGCCAATATACACGGAGCAATATGGCCTTAGTTGCTGATGCTCATACAACAACAACGGGGCTTATTTCCTTCACGAAATCTCAAACAAAAATACTGTAGTGTTTGGGATGCGTCACTAAAGACGACACGATACCATTATTTTCTCCCTGCCTTACTGCAGACACTGATAACGATGGAATGGCGTCAGAAGCAGAGAAGATAAGGGACGGTGAGAGGATGCTACCCCACATCTGCAGTCGTCTGCTAAATGTGCTTTCCGAAACAGGCGCACAAGGGTAGCGTTACGATGTTGAAAATCTGGCGGACTGGAACAGATCTGTTTCCCGATGCGAGTCGGCAGATCCGTCTATCCTTTGGTTATGAGGTTTTTCTATTGCCACCAGAGCACTGGCAACGTGTTGCAGCACCTTCCTGTACCAACTGTTGTCAACAGCGTCCAACGTTCGGACGTCACGATTTAACGGAGATTTTCTGTGTTGACCATTCAGCTTCTAACGATCCAATGATCTGACTCCTTTCAAAGTCCGTCAACTATATACGACGCCATCTTATGAGGGTTATTGACACAGCACATTCTTAGACGGTTATTCACATATCGAGCATCGTTTTTAGTCCTTTTTGACCAAAGAGGGTAGAAAGGCTAAACAAATCTATGAAAGAATGATTAGTGTTTAGGGAAAGTTTTACCTGGTTATGTTACTGTTGCAAGGCGGTGGGCAGTTCAAAAACAGAACGGGAGTCAGTTGGAGATGATCCAGAGTATAATAGTCAACCATCTGGAGCAATAAATTTTGAAACAATTTCCACCGTTGAAGAAAAATATTTAGAAGAAAAGAATTAGTGTCTGAACTTGAAAAGATACTTAATATTTTCCATGGAAGCATTTTAACAATAATGAGCATTTGGAAATGTCCAAAGTTTGTGCAAAAGATGGGTTCCCAGAAACCTTTCCATTCATGACAAATATCAAAGGATGGAGTCATAAAAAGAGAACTTAAAGTTAATCTTGATAATCCAGATAGAAATTGATTACCTTGCACCTACAATAACAGGGGAACATTATGCCAGCTTTAGGTTAAAGTTAAAAGCTGCAATTGGGGAAAAAAAGCGAGGAAAGTTGAGTCAATTTTGGGTTTTTCTTCTGCATGACAAAGCAACTTTCAAAGGCTAAAATTCATGAATGTAGATTTGAACAATTAAACCACCCTATTCGTACTGGCCCCGAGTGACTATTATTTGTTCAGAAACCTCAAGTCTCATCTTCGTGGACTCATTTTAAAAATTATGAAGGGTTAAAGTGGCTTTGGAACCCTGGTTTTGATTCCCAACCTAAAGCATTTTTTTATATTAATCTCTATGAAGATTACAATAGCGTATTGAACTTTAGGATGCATACATTGAAATATAAAAAATAAAAAAACATAGAATGTCTTTTTTGCTTTGTTCTTAGAACTTTTTTGTCGCCTGTCGCATATGCCCAGCAACATCAAAAATCTTTTAACTGTGTCCAAACATGAAACAACTTCTACTGCTGAAACGCCGTTTTCTAACTTATGGCAATTGGTTTCAGTATCATCCGTAGGACATTTGTTTCATTCTAGAACTTCGTCATCTGTTAAAATGGGAATTACAAACAAGTCAGCATCTGTATTACAAAACACCCCTCAAAGTAGCACCATTACTAATGCCGTGATGGACGACTTTATCCCATACTTTACGTACGTTCCTTCATTTCAATTCTAGTAAAACCAGCCTTCGGAAAACAGTTTTCTATCCTAGATACTCAGACACAACACACATTCTACACAAACTCAATGATCATCTTCATATGAGGTTTCAATTGAATCTGCCCAAAATCAGGTGTAAAAACTCTATTACCGGTCTTTGGTAATAGCATTTAAATCTGGCAATTATGCTTTGGTATGGTGGCTGAATCTTTGAAGTAGCTCTCGTTGGAAAAAAAAAAGCTAACTTCATTGCAGTAAACATGGAGACAACATAAATGTGCCTTCGCGATCAAATCCTGCTAGCTATTCCATTGAATATGTGCTGCTGTTGGTGTTGTAAAATTATTTACAACACCAACAGCAGGGTTTTAAAAGCATCAGCGACTTCTAGGGTTTTAGGAGCACCAGCGACTAAGGCCATATTGCTTCGTATATACTGTCTTGCATGAATTCTGTGGTCGATTTGCTGTTTGCTGGACGAAAAACCCGATTATCCGGGAGAAAAAACCATGCTACCCTCGCCTGAGACTGACTAACTCAGCGATGTTGTGAAAAAGGCCCATAAAAGTTCCTCACGTCATCGACGGGACTCGAACTCAGGTCTTTTCGACCCGGTGTGGGGAGGATGGCGATCCTACTAACTGTGCCACCCACAAGGGCGAATATGTGCTGCATCACCCATGCCTGTTTTTTATTCCGATACGTAATGAAAAATCCAGTCATATCTATTACTTTAAAATAACTAGGCTTTGACAGATTTGCTTCACGTTTATCATCTCAGAAACACACTCTTCAAAGGTAATATCTGATAAAGCAGATCTGTCGTTATAAATTCAGCGTTATAAACGTTCAATGAAGGAT
This sequence comes from Mastigoproctus giganteus, assembly GCF_048544385.1. Taxonomy (NCBI): domain Eukaryota; kingdom Metazoa; phylum Arthropoda; class Arachnida; order Uropygi; family Thelyphonidae; genus Mastigoproctus; species Mastigoproctus giganteus. The sequence goes on along the minus strand of NC_143579.1, from coordinate 224,999,534 downwards.
AACTACTTATGATGCGATTGTAATTTTATTCGTTTCATTAAAAGTGGCTGCATTGGCTCCATGTGATTCACCAGTTGCCTGCGCAGGTAGTAGCACAGTGGTATCGTCATCGTCCTCCCCGCACCGGGTGGAAAAGGCCCGGGTTCGAATCCCGTCGATGACGCGAGGAACTTTAATGGGCTTTTTTCACTCCGTGGCTGAGTTAGTTGGTCTCAGGCGTAGATAGGAAGTTACCCCCCCCCCAGAAACTGGAGTTTTTCGACCACCAAAACATACAAAATGACCATAGAACACACGGAATTAACAGACATAAGACACACAGCACAGCGGATGAATTTAATTATTCCGGTGGCCTAAAATTTTTTTTTTTTTTTTTGTGATTCAGCAATTATAGCTTTAAAGTATGTTATATTTGAGTTGCCTGAACCAATCAGCTCATGGTTAAATATTTTCCATGTTCCACGGCTAATCCAGATCACAAGAGCTGTCTAGATTGGTAGATTTTTTCCCACTGGTAGATTTTGCCTTCTAGCTTCTGAGCACACTGAAAAGCGCCTCTTCAACATCAGGATAAAAAGAAGGGCTAATCAGCTTTCGCTAGTTCAAGTAAAATTTCATCTGTTTTTGATTCTTATTGGTAAGGTGCCAGGCAGAATTCTATATTATTTTTCCAAATTAGCTTCTTGATGATAATGGCTGCAGCTTTATTCGGTCGGTTGGCTGGACGAAAAACCAGAATTTCAGGGAGAAACCATGAAACCCTTGCTAAGACCAATTGTCCACGTTGAGATATGCTTCAAAACATTTGTTCTAAAACATGTGTCGCAACAATTGTAAAACAGTAATTAGGCAATCCAAACCCTATTTTTAATAGGCTTAGACTAGAAAATTCTTTGTGTCCAAATGGTAGTCGAGCACTCTGATATTTTTCCAACCCTATTATAATGACAGTAACTTTTGTCTATCTATACTCCAACCTGTTATAACTTGATATTCTACTGAATCCTCAGCTAATGATAAAGCCGATTTACTATCGTTTTACTTTCGTTCCAATTCTTCTATCGAGAGTTCAAGAAAAGTATAAGAATAGAGTAGGAGGTAAATCGCCTCCTACCATACCAACACACTCTACCCAATGCCTCTTCAGGTATTCCGACAGAAGAATGCTAAAAGAATTATTCTAAACAATCTCTATTCCAAGAAAGCTCCAGGTCCCCATGACATTTCTCCACTTGTTCTCCAAAGCTGTAATCCTGAGCTTGCTCCAGATCAGTGTTGCCTTTTTATAGTTATTCCACTGTTATTTTTCCTTCTGCTTGGAAATTTGCTCATATACAGCCAGTTCTTAAAAAAAGGGCGACAAATCTCTCCTTCCAATTATTGCCCTTTTGCACTTACCTCTACTCTTTCCAAAGTAATGGAGAAATCCATCAATCGCCAACTCTTAAACTATCTTGAAATCTTCCAGTTGATCAATGATTACTAATACGGATTTCGTCAGTGTCGACCTACTAGTGATATATTAGCTTATGTTACTTATCTTTGTTAAATTCGAAGGAAAAATTTGCAAAACTCAATCTGTTACGTTTGAAATTTCTAAGGCTTTTAACAGTGTTTGGCATAAAAATCTTCTAAAGAAGATCTCATCTTGTAGATTCAGTTTTTTCCAATTAGGTATCCAGTTTTTCCTGTGACTGCTCACTGCGTGTAATGGCAAATGGCTCTATGATTTCTTTGGTTCTTTGTCAAACTTTTCAACGTCTCTTCAAATGCTGGCTTCCCCAAGTTTTAGTTCGTTCTCCCACTATTTTCCTCTTGTATATTAATGGCCGTCCACTGACTGGAAAATTCACATCCATATTTTTTCTGATGATAGCACATTGCATTCCCCCTTCCAGTTTGAGACACCTTGCCCTGCACATACAGCTTCAACTACTTGAATATACACTACCAATTCCTTAAATGCTGATCTCCAGGAAATTCTCGAATGGGGCAAAGAAATCTTAATTATTTTCAATCCTTCTAAAACTCAGTTCTGCCTTATATCCCGCAAAAAGGGGTTTACTGCTTCAAAGCTTATCTTTGATGACACTCAGATCTCTAGACAAGATCATATATCTCTATTAGAGATTACCATATCGTGTAACATCTCTTGGCACATAACAAATATTGCTTCCCCTGCATCTAAAAATCTGAGTTTTCTCTTTCGCTCTCAGCATTACTTTTCTTCCAAACGGCTACTCACTTTGTAAAAATCCCAAATCTGCCTTACCATGGAATATTGTTGCCACATCTGGGGGTGGAGCTCCTATAACCTGTCTCAGGCTTCCAGAATACGTTCAAAAGAGGGCAGTTAGATAATAAATAACCAGTCTCTTACAAAATGTCTACGCTTTCTGTCTCATAGACGTCCAGTTTCTACTACACACTACTTTTCTATAAATACTTGCATTGGAACTGTTCTTCTGAATTGGAATCTGTAATTCCACCACTCTACTCCAAGTCAGTCCGAACATGTGACTCAACCAGTCAACATCCATTCGCTGTCCAACTCCAAACTCACGGAAACTAACTTTTTCTCTTCCTCATTTATCTCTTCTACTTCTGTTGTCTGGGAACAAACTTCCTTCTCATGTGTTTCCTGAAAATTACAATCTACAAAAAATCAAGTCTAATGTCAACACGTTTTATCTTTTGCCTTCTCAAACTTCAACTTTGCATGACACTAAGTACTATATGTTCTAATATCTTTCGCGTTTAGGTTTTTCATAATAAAAAACACCTTCAAGAATTGCATTACACAGAGTATGATATTTTCTTATAAAAAATACGTATCAATATCCAGTGGTTACGCCTTTTTTATAAGCTGGAAAGAGTGGGAAGGCGAAGTCTCTCAAAATTTCTTTTTCATGTCCGTAGGAGCCAGTAATTCGCCAAAAGTGATACCTTTAGGACATAGCTTATGCTCTAAATCAAGGAAAATTGAAATTTCTTCATTATACCCGTAAATTTTTTATAAACACCTTCGCCTTCGTTATAAACGGCTCGACTATATTATTCTTTTTAACGTTGCAGTAATCACATTATTAATGAATCTTTCTTGTGTTTTGAAATGCATGAGATACAAAATTCATTCCCATGTCCATGCTTCTCACACCGCAAGAAAGATTCATAAATGAAATCAAATTAAGTCATTTGTAATCTTTAAAAAATTTTCATGTTGGAAAGACGTTTTATCAGAGGTACAGGATATTTCAAACGTCTGGGAAAAAAAAAAATTAAAAGTTGACTACGAGAAAACTGTCAGTACCAAAGGACAGTGTTTTTATAATAACGCCCTGCAAGTTATGGAATTTTTTATGGAATCAAACCTTTTTAGTTCCAAATATCAGCGTAGGAGCATTGTTATATAAAATGACGTTAACGAGGTGTATAGATTACTTTAAAGGGTAACTGTCATTCACTTTCCAATAATGACTTTGTTATCTTTGCCCGAGCAAGCTGATAAACTGTACGCTTAGCCGAGCGGTCACGCGCGCGGGTGCATTAGTACACGTGCCTTCAGTGAACGGGGTTCAAGCCCGTAACTGCTAAATACGGTGCTGTTTCTTGTAGTTGGAGGAAACAGCACGCCTGACAGTTAGTCCACAAAGTAGGTTAAGCGTATTTATCAACAAAGTAAGTATGGAGTTGAGGGGTCAGTATATTGGGTCTGTAAATGAGGTCGGTAGCCGAATGATCAGGACCGAGAGTGCAGTAACACACGCTCTTTGAGAGAGGAGTTCAAGCCCGTGACTGCTAAATACGGTCGATCTGGCAACCCGCACTGGACCAGCGTGGCAGATTATGGTCCGTTTCCCTCAACATGAATCACAAAAGGAGACTTCCATCCTGTAGTGGATTGATAATGGCTGCAGCTTTATTCGGTCGGTTTGCTGGACGAAAAACCAGAATTTCAGGGGGAAACCATGAAACCCTTGCTAAGACCAACTAACTGTCCACGTTGTTTAAAAAGGCGCACAAAAAAAATTCCTCGCGTCACTGACTTGATTCAAATTCAAGCTTTTTCCGCCCGTGGATTACAGTGGATTATAACCACTGGGCTACTCATGAGGCTCCACGAAGTAAGGGTTCATGAACGTCCATTGCAGTTGTGCTTGCTATTAAAGACAGACACGAATGCATGGATTTTGATAATCGATTGGTAGCTTCTGTATGGATGTTGGTGCCGATGAATTGGCCGCTTCTTCGACGAATAGAACAGCAGTACTCATGCAGTTTCACGTCAATCTGGCATTCCAATCATGATAGTGTGGTAAGAAATACATTACACTAGTATGTCATAAAATCCAACGCATATAGCAACTGCTATCACAGTATTTACTAAAGCGAGAGGCATTAGTAAATATGGTTTTTGAACACGTGCTGGGCAGACAAAGCTTATCTTTTACTAAAATTGGGCAACACACAACCCTTATACCTATATCGAAACTTCTCTGTAGGCACCAATATATGATGTGGTTTTATTGCATGGCTCGTCATTGAGCCAGTTTTATTCGAGGAACGTCATGCTACTAGATCGAACCATGTGTCACGGACCTCACTTTGTGCATCAGCATCTTCTTCTGGCAATATTTGGAAAAGTTTTGATTCCATAGCCAGGTTCTTAATAAATATGGCTTATGGAATCAAAATTACAAAGAATTACAATTTATTCTTTATTGCAGGGAAGATCCCCAAGAGTTAATCGAGCGAAGAAAAATCACAGAAACTTTGAGAATCAAAAGATGGAAAAGAAAAGTTGACAAGTTCCTCAGAACTCTACGCTGTCCCCGCCTAATGTTTGAAGGATGTCTCAAATACTGAATACAGACAGAGAAAGACAGAAAAACATCGTATAGAAAGAAGAAACAAGAAGGCAGATATAATATTTGTGTGGGATCTTAATGCATTAAATTTTTGCTTTGATATATCTGTCATAAATTACTTTTGTGAATAATAGGGTTTTGTCAAATAATTACATTTGGTCTTATTTACACATTGATTGTCTGTTTACACAATATTATGTTCAAAATGTTACCCAGCATGAATTATGTACTTTAGATTTATAATGTATGCTGTTTTTCAAGCAGGCAAAAGGATTTTCCAATAAATCCCTCACCAGACTATTACTAAGGGTTAAGTTTCGTTATTGCACATTGTAACTTATACAAGAGATTCTTATTGCTTATCATTAGTTAGCGAAGTTTGTGCTACATTTCATGAAACACTTGATATTGCGTTTATTTATTTTTTCTCTTTTTTGGGGGATAGGGGGAGGTTGTGGACACAAGCGAATAATATGGGCCTCGCATCTGTCGATTATGAGATTGCAAGCGATCTACAAGTACTGTATTATCATAAGCAACTATAGCCTCACTGTACAGATGGCTTTTCATCATTGATCGGAGACTATACAGGGAATTACAAATTTTTCAGATAAGCAAGAGATTAGGGTTTGCATTAGCGAAAGAAATTGGAAAGCTGGAATATACTGCTTGATGAAAGAATGAACGGATTTACCAAAATTTTCATGTATAATTGTGACCTATATGGACGTAAACGATTAGCATCTCACGCTGATCAGCGCAATAGAACATCTAATAACGTGTTATTATGCTATTTGCATTATACCTACAGTCCAAAATGCATGTGGACTTGAAAACATTTTATGGAATAAATCTTAGTTAGTGAGCAAAGAATAAAGTAGTCCTATCTTGAAGTGATTGAACGTGTTAGTGGAACTGAATGAAACATGTGTTGTTGTTGGCAACTATGAGGTGGGGTCAAGAATACTTAAATACTAGGGACTGCTGGAAGTCTGCCAGACAACGGGTTTAACTACTTCGGATGTTTTATCGTACTTCCAGGCACGAAATAAATCATAAATTGCAGGTCTCTTGAAAGTGAATTAGCAGATATACTAAATGAAATAAAATCTCGCTTACTTCGTGAGAAAAGAAATAATGGATTGTTTCGAGATCGAGAAAGAGATGTATTACTGAGATTATTGGCATTTTGTTACTGTTGGATCCATTATAAATCATTTTAGATAACTGTAGGTATTGAGTATTTTATAATCACGTCCAAACTGCTGAACAGCTAGTCACGTTCATCTTGTCCCCTATAAGCATAGTTTTTAAATGATTTTGGCAAACCGTCTATTGAGAAACGTTTCAGATAAAGTTTTTAATTTAGTAATTTTGATAGTTTTCTTACAATTTTCTAAAACTTTTGAGCCATGCTTCTTGTACTGATAGTGTGAGTTGGACAATGGTAGGAGGAACTGAGAGGCAAATATCACCGAACTTCCACCTTATCTGAAATGTGTTCAATGGATGGGCGATAGAGTCTTTCTGTCAACATGCCATCAATAACGACCAGAGATGAATGGTCATAGTAACTGATAGTTCCCCATATCATGATGCCGGATATTGGACTGGTATGCCCCTCTCTGGTGTGCAGGCTGGATTATTTCTGTCCCGAGTGCATCTCCAGACGTCGCTGAATCCCAAGCAGAACGACACGATACCATTTTTTTCCACAAGCAGCTCTCCCCCTGCAGATCTTGACGACGATGAAATGGCTTCAGAGATGGACAAAGTTTACAGATCATAAGAATGCAGTCCAATTCTCGCAGTCGTCTGCTAATTGTGTTCCTAACAGAGACGCAGCCAAAACGTCGTTGCGAGTTGGAAGTCTAACAAATTGCGACAGATATACAAAACAGTCGCTAGTCGGTAGATCCACCAACCATCCCGTTCTGACTTCCTGATTCCACTACAGCCGTAGCGATGTGATCGGCCGTTATCCTATTCCGAAGACACACAGAAGGAACTAATAGAATTTCTGAAGTTGAATGATAGTTGGATATCATGAAGGGAAAGTGTCTGTGCGTGCGATTTCTCGGTAATTTAACATTTCTAAGTTGATAAGCGGCAATGTGCTAAAGGTACAGAGGTGAAGTGAAACTCGCAAAATGAGTGGCGTAACATACTGAAAGTAGCCAACCCGTTTCCTGCCGATTTAAGTATTCTTGACCCCATTGGTTACCCCATTTTCCCATTAACTCCTAGAAGCTGTCCGCAAGCCTTTGATAACGAAAAATTCATACTCGATTGGAATGGCGCAAAGCACATCGAACATGGAGAGAAGATCAACAGATATCAGCCTTAGATCGAGGAGTCACGCTACAAACATTTCCAATATGACGGGCGTTTTTACGCATAGGATTCTTGAAGAGCACTTATTAAGGGTGTTGTCCAGACTGTGAAGCTGGAAGGAGGTATCATTGGGGGCTTTCTTATAGTATGGATTAGGTGCATAGAACCATGAATGTTGCGTTCTACAGTAATATCCTGGACAATTCTGTGGGCTCTACATTATTGAAATTTTATGGAAGTGGCCCTTTCCAACATGACAATGTTTCATGTCACAAACACAAGGATATAAAGAAAAGAACATCGGAACACTTCAGTGGTTAGCACTGAGTCCGATCTCAACCCAAATAATAGTATGGGTTGAGATCGGATCTTCCCACTCTAAAAATGAAAATATTTTTAGATGCATCGCCTGAAAATTTTGATTTTTTTTTTTGTGATTACTGTTTGAAAGGAGAAGTTAAAAGAATTTTCTCTACTTTTCTAGTCGCAGGATCTTCGTGGGTTTTATTAGCTCGCATTTTATTTAAGAAACTTATTAAGAAATCATTAGGACTATGCGTACCTGTTGAGCTTCCCGTTCGATATTTTAATTTAGCTTCAGAACTATATTTTTTTATGAAAACCCAAAGCACGAAATGTATTAGAACTTATAGTATTTAGTACCGTGCGTTGGTTGAGGGTTGAGAGGATGAAAGAGGATAAGTGTTAACATTAGACTTGAATTTCTGTAGATTGTAAATTGCAGGAAATGCGTATAAAGGGAATGTTTCCCTGAAATTGAAGGAATAAATGAGGAAGAAGAAAAATTGATTTTGTGAGTTTGAAGTTGGACAGTAAAAGAATGCTGGCAGGTTGCAGCACGTGTTCGGAGTGATTTGGAAGAGAGAGAGCAGGAATTACAGAAGCCAATTTAGAATTAGAGATGGGTCATTAATTAACCTAACTGCCCTCTTTTTAATGGAGTCTAGAAACCTGAGAGAGGTTTTGGGGGAACCGACCCAGATGTGGGAACAGTGGTAGGGCGGATTTGAGATTTGTACAGAGTGAGCAGCTGTTTAGAAGGAAAATAACGCTGAGAGCAAAAGAGAAAACCCAGTTTTTTAGATGCAGCGGAAGCAGTGCAAATATTTGCTTATGCCAGGAGAAAGATTAGAAGTCAGGGTAATCCCTAATAGAAATATGTGATCTTGTCTAGAAATCTGAGTGTCGTCGAAGATAGACGTAAGATCAAAAGAATCCTTTTTGTGGGATATAAGACAGAACTGAGTTTTAGAAAGATTGAAATCAACTAAGTTATCTATATTTGAGATTTCGAATTGCACTTCCTTTCAGAAGATATATCCTGGATATTTCGAAAGTTTTACACCATTATCAACCGCCCCAGCTTCGTTACAAACTTTTCGAAATATTCATACGAATAAGAGTTTATTTATAATTTTATGTTGAATATAACGTCCAAGTGGGGTATTGGTTACAAGAGCATTAGTGATTTAAATGCACAGTAGAGAAACATCAGGAGGTTGGAAATCGTCAGTCGTATGGTGGAAGCAGAAGCTGAATTTTAAGACTCAGATATCTGCCACATGGAGATTAATGCGAACGATAACCATCCAGGACAAGAGGATTACTTTGTCGCGTGCTATGGTTTTTTGAAACAATTCAACCAACAATGAATACCCATTCGTTAACTCAGCCAGGTTCTTTCATAAAAACGCCTGCACCAATTGGAATCCCAGTGGCTTATTCATCTCTTTTGCGAGCATCTTTAAATATTACAAATGTAGATATGGGATCCAACTGCACTAAAATATGCGATAACTGTTACATTTTCTCTTTTTTTGAGATAATTAGAGTTGCATCATGTCTTGCCAGTTTTTTGCTACGTTTGGAGGTGAACTCTTCATTGGAAACTCGGTTTCATTTTGGTTATAAATGCATTTGGGTCTACTATTCAATTCAAAAACGTCTATTAGTTTTTGTAGTTTCTTTCTCTGAAACCATACTAATTGTATCTTGTTTCAGAGTATCCTTCTACTTTCTTGACTAAAAGTCTTGGATGATGTTTCAAAAATCGGCTAAACAAATCCTCTCCTTCATCTGAGAATTGTTATTAAATTTATTAATACGATCATTGTCAATTGCACTGATTTTTATACTTGAATGCTTTTAGTGGTCAAGCCGACTTTTTCTCTTTCCATGGATAGAGTTCACTTTCCACACTTATTCTATGTTTTATTGCTGCTTTGCCTCCAGGGTTGCTTGATAACTCGTTATGCAAGAAATTCTAAAAGTTTCAGTTTGCAATATTTTAAGAATTATTTATTTTCACCCAAATCGCCGTGTGATCCGATTCGCTTCGTTCTACCCTATATATTCGACGAACAAGGATGTCATCGGTGTTCGTCGGCCCTTGTCTATCAAAATTAATATAAATTTTCTAATGATGTTTACATATGAGATTAAAGATTTTGGCGAAAAAGCGAATGAAGAAGCTTTTAATGCTAGCCATGGATGTGAATGGTTTGATCAGTTTAAATGCAATTTCCTGTTACAAAGAGAAAGAAAAGCAAATAAAACAACCAAAAATCAGTTCTTTCTTTAAGGAAAATGGGGACCGCATTATCTGAGTTCTTGTAGAATTAAAATAGTGACTTTTTAATTTATAGCTTACGTTACGTGAAGTTTATACTAAGGAGAAAAATAATTGGCGACTCAAGAAAACGAATTTTAAACGAGTGACAAGTGGCGAATAAACCAGCTATTGAGGACAATGGACCATTTAGAACCCTGCACGTGGAAACAGCTGATCTGGCCCAGCTGGGTAACCAGTCATAACTAAGAACAAAAGTGACAATTTGGAGTAGTGGTAAAAGACTAACTACGCTCAAAAAAAGAGTAACGTATCTTTCAAAAGGTTGCACACTTGTAGAGAATATGAGAATCCTCTCACTGCAATATTTAGAGAGAAAAAACCTTCTAGTACGCTTTGTGAATTTCTCTCCCCTTCGGACGTTATCTCATCGCTATCACCCCTATGTGCCTGGCGGTCATCTTAATCGCTTCCTCCCTTCTCTCCCCCGTCAATATTAGCATCTTCCTTCTATCGTTTTCCCCATTCCCTACAGAGAACGGAGCAGGAGCGTCAGAGGGGGTGTATGAGACAGGTCGTCAGTCGTCAGTAATGCAAATGTCAGAGGTGCGAAGCGTGGGTGATTTCTCTATGAGACTCTGTGCGCTGCACGAACGTACGATGGAACGAAAGAAGTATTTGCCTTCCCTTAGCTGCAGCTACCCCCCGCACACTGTTCTACCATGATCTGCACCAAACGAAACGCCGTGCACCGACTCAGAAACGCCAGTCGATGTGCGCCACGCTCTGACTTGTGTCGTCCCTTTCCTGCATCAGCGGTGACGCAAATCGCTCTCCACGCATGTGCAGTGGGATGGAAATCGGAGGGGGGAAAGCGAGTGCGTTCCGGTGTATACCTTGTTCGTCAATCCAGACCAAACCTGATTCTTCGTGGTTGCACCCCGTCGCATCTGAATCTGTCCGACAAGGATCTGCGTTCGCCGCCGTTTCCCCCTCAAAATGGAAGAGCTGCGTCCGCCCTTCCACTTCGCCAATCCTCCGTAAAGTCCTGGTTCAAACTGCGTTTCCGCCGTAGTGCGATGAACGCGAGAGTGCCGTCAAAGGAAACTTCGGGCTCCAGCCTAGCCGACAGCGGGGAAACAGCCACCTGTCCACCCCCATCCAGCGTTCGCGGCCAGCCGACGACCCACACTGGCCATGACCCCAACCGCTGTAGAACGCATGGAGGGACCACACTACACAAGTCCGGTAAGTACCGTTGTTTTCTTTCTATTTTCGTTTAACGAGTCGCACGGGCCAGCGAGGTGGTTGACCTCTGCCGTTTACGCCAAACGGCAATTGCCTTGCGGAAACAGTCACTATGCTCACGCATTCTTGTCCTCTCTCGGTCTTACACCGGCAGCACCCTCCCACCTACGGTGCAATGGATCACCCTACACGTAATGAAATCGCTTGTGTCGTCACTCACCCTAGCTCTTCCGTGCGAATCCACGTTCGGATATGTGTCTTCCTTGTAATTTGAAGAAAGTTTAACTCGATATCATCTGGTGGGAACGGAATCATCCTTTCAAAATATTGAGGGTCAGAACAGTGCTCGCGGGCACTGAAGTATTCGGGATGATTGGTAAAATCGTCAGACTGATATGTATTCATAGCTGGTGTGCCTTTCGAACTGGACCATTTCTTTACTTTCACGTTTAATATGGGGAAAGAATGGTTGCCTAGAAACGTCATTTTAATGTCGATTTCCAAAGATGACGTCACCATTCTCTTAACATCTCTCGCTTACCGTTTTATTTCCAAAAGAGGGATTCGCATATAATATTGATGTCATGAGCTTGCTTTTCGCTTTGTCAAATTGAGGCAAGCTTTATGAATACTGATGATCGATCCAATATACACCTGCAAGAAAAGTATGGTTAACATACAAAACTTTACATTTATGTAGTATTTGTCTCGATCAAATGAATTAATTTAATGTAAATGATTTTATTTTATTACAGAATGAAGTAATGTATGTTCAGCGATGAACACATCGTGATGTTCGGAACTTTAAGAATAAGAACGGCTTTTTTCACATCCCTCATTGAATATAAATATATTACTTAGAACAAACTGGAAAGATTAAAGAAACGGGAAAGCTTATTACTCACTACAATAATAAGTGTGCTTATATTCAGTCTCTCATTATAATGATAAATTTATTAATATTTGTAATAGTGACCACAAATTTTCCAAAGGGATGTCCGTATTCTAACGCAGGGGTTCTTAACCTTTTTCCTGTCACATTGCCTCCTTACTCTAGTTCCAAAATTCGTAAATGAAATACATGGACAGTCAATTTTGGGATTTGGGATGGATCCCTTCTTATTTCCCCTAGATCCTTGCCTCTCCTACCCCAGAGAGGCTCTTAACCTACATTCTAACAGACCTACTAAAACAAGACACTTGGCTACATTAGAACAATTTACCCGATGGTATTCTATTACAGAATCTATAAGATATATTGAACTCAACCTGAATTATAGTAAACACTTGGTTATGATGAGTCTCAGTTTCAATTCACCGTGAAATCAGTCCAATTCCATAGGTTTCATACCATATTATACTAAGGACCATTAATCTCATAATACAGGCTTTTTTTTATTCATCCCTTAGTATAACACCAAGTGGCACAACCGTACCTCAGTACCAACTGGTATTACCGTATTTTATTCTCATACCACTCGCGTTATATAAGGTAAGCTATTATGAAGTTAGTATTATAAGATAGGATGATATTGAATCAGTTACCATATCGCAGACATAGTGACCTGGGATTACAATGTTACTAGTTGATGTTATTTATGATAAAGGAGAGGATAAAATTCGCTAGTTTAACACCCATATAACAAGATATGAAATCTTGAAATATGGCAAAGGTTTCAAGGGTGAAGCAGAGACTATCATTGAACTAACTTTTCCTGTGGATTATGAAATTTATGGCTACAGGAAGATTATTTTTCATTTAATGTTTAATTAGCTGTTTTTAGAAATTACCTGCTTTTTCTCTTCTTGATGATCTGAGGAGAAAGAAGAAATCGACGTAACAGCAGCTCTCCAATAAACCAAAGATCTTTTATCTCCATCTGACGACAAAAAAAGCTTGTAAATCTGAATCCAAACTACTTGAAAGACATTTCTCTACTTTATAGCTGCGAATGCAAGGGGGAAGGAGGGGAAAGCATTAAGATCCTTCTCCTTGTTTATAGACTCCTAGCTACGACCGCTAAACGTTCGTTTGCAATGACGTAATATGACGTCAAAGAGGGGAGTGATGAGTCGATTTTCACATCCCACGTGCGATTGGCGCACTTTATGTAGCTTTTCCACAACTCTAGAAATGAAAAGTTGAAGGGAAGCAAACAGAGCTTTCCAAATAAGAAAGTCAAAAGATGGAATCGAATAACTTCTCAAAAATTTCCTCCAAACCTGTGGCAAAAAAAGAATAAAGCACGTTAGTACAGTACAAAGATTCATTCAAGGTCTCATTAAGTTATATAGACTAAAAATGAAATGTATTTAAGATGATAGAAAAATGAATATTATTATGGCGCAGAAATAAAACGTATAATGACATTGAATACGTTTAAACTTAACTGAAATAAAATACGCTGACATAAATGAAGAGGATGAAAATTCAAAAGCTGGAATCGACTCAAAGAATGAATTTCCATTGTATTTGCGTTTTCTTTGTAGGGCGCATCAGTTTATTAGCTACAATTACTAGCTTATAAAAAAGATCGAGTTTTCTTAGGAGAGTTATGAAAAGAAATACCGAGGACGCAGAAGAAAAGAAGGAGGTTTTAGCAATCAAAATTTTTGACCGAAGATTCTGCTGGCGTTCCTAGGGCCGCGGCACAATCCATTGCCGACAGAATGACGTCAGAACACTGTTGCTCCTAACAACGCGTTAGATCAACTAGAGTTGTGAGGGCAGAACAGGGTTTCTAAAGCAACGAATAATTTCCACGCAAAATGGAAGGCGATACTTCGGCGAGGATCTTTTGCCAGTATACGGGTCATTTGGTCACGCATTCCTCTACTGAATCTTACTCCAGAGCTTGCGTCTTCTCATTCCTTCGGAACCTTTTCCTCAATCTTTCTCCGCATCTTAATGTACCGGTACACATCGACTATCACTTAAATCTTTTCTTTGTAGAAGGTCATATATGGCAGGTCTCCGGATAATCAATTTACGGAAGGAGGCCAACATAAACCTTCACCACAATATGGCGATGATTCGAAGGAAGCGGGTAGGGCAAGGGATGATGGATGTTGTCACCCGAAGGGCAGTTTGTTTTGCTCGCTCTCTGCAGCGCTATAGACACTAATGTTGTTCAATCGTAATCGGCTCTAAAAAGATATGGTGTATCGATTATGTATGGGCAGAAGCTCCAGCATTCAGACAACTTTATGCATTTACATCTTTCTTCCTTTTTGGAAGAACTAGATGGATACGATGTCTATTTCTCCGTTTCTTATATGTCGTAACTGCCCATCCTTAAAGGTCTATCTGTGTGGACATGTATGCATATATAGTATTCATTTAAAAACCTTCGTGCACTTTCAAGTATATACAAGGTTTGATCAAAAAGTTCGGTGAACATTTCAAAAAATTAATTTTATTCAATGATAAATGTTTACATTGATAATACTCTTCGATATAATCTCCTGCAAATACACACTTGTTCCATCGTGCTTGCCATTGATCAAAACATTACTGGAAGCCCTGTTTTGTGAATGCTTTTAGGTGATCCGTGTTTCATGGGATTTCTGGAATCAACTCAAAACATTTTACTTTCATGGCCTCTTTTAATTTTGGAAACAGCCAAAAACTGAATAGTGCCAAAAATCAAGTGAAAAGGGGAGGGGGGGGGGTGACAAGATGGGAATGTCTTTTTGGTAAAAAATTACCGGATGGCGAGTGCCGTGAAGGAGCTAGCCATTTCGCGATTTTTCAGTCGTTTACGACAGATTGCGTCTCTCTCTCTCTCTCTCTCTCTACATCTCTATCTCTCTCTACATCTCTCTACAATTTTAAAAACTTATTGGCAGGAGGCTGCATTAACAGCGACACCTCGAAGAATGAATTCTGATAACACCATCCCCTCGTTGTCAAAAAAATTCAACCACCATGACCATTGTGATTTTGACTGACGAGCCGTCTTTTTGGCTGTTGTGGGATCATATACATAGACCTAAGGCTCCTAACATGTTACAATTTTTGTTAAAAATGCAGGATCCGTGCTGTACAAAGTCTACAGCTTATGAATTTTACTTTTAAAAAAATTAGGTTTCGATTGTTTCATTAAAAGAATTGTTTCTACCCTAAGACGGCCACGTAGGGTCATGACGAGCTCACAAGATAGAGAGACGTAGCCCAGTGGTCAGGAGCGCGAGTGCAGTAGCACACGCTCTTTGAGCGGACCGGGATTCAAGCCCATGACTGCTAAATACGATTAACATTTGTATTAATTGATTTATTGTAAACTGCAGTGACCTAGTGGTCGTGCCGGAGTATAAACAAGAATACAACAAAATCACTGGCATTTAGTAGTCACAGAGGCTTGAACCATGGTCAGCTCAAACGCGCCAATAATATATCATTAATATATCACTTAGAAGGTTTTTAATTTCTTAAGATATTAATATCCTGAGAATTCACACGACCTCAATCAATATACCTATAAACATCTATAAGATGTGGAGATTTAAAACACTATGAAAATAAGTAAATGTTACTTTAGATTTAAAATTACTGAAAAAAATCTTGTTTTTTTTTAACCAAGTAATTGTCATGATAAACACCTCTCTGTTACTCGAAAATTACTTACATTTGAATATTTCGCATGCTATAAAAAGACATTTCAATAGTTTCCTGTAACGGTTTGCGCAAGTGAACACCCGGTAGGTATGATGCTAATGGATTGTGCATAAACAGCGCAGAGATTATGGATCGCTAAAAAGGGCATGTGAATTCATTTCATTTCAAGCGTACGGATGCAGAATGTCTTGATCGCATTTAGACGTGGCATGGATGTATTCACCAGGAGATAAAGAAACCTGAGCTGCTGAATATGGTGTTATCCAGGACAATGCAGAATCCATTGCCACTGAGATGTTCAACAATTGGCTGAGGACTTGGGAGATGCTGCCATACCTCTATATTCTTCGAACCTGTCTCCATGTGATTACGTTTTTGTTCGCTTAAGTGAAGAAACTACTTTGGGAACATCGGTTGAATTTGCAGACGTCTTCAGTTGCTTCCAGAGGATCATTATGTCACCTGAGCATAAAGGATTACAGTGCTTCGATCGATTGTTTGCCCCACCAATGGGAGAAGCAAGTCGACCCTGGTGGTAATTAAGTTAAATGGGGTGGGGAGAGAAATAGATGCAGCTTTTGTAACATATCATTTATATTTATTGTTCATGTCTGTAGCGCGTACTGATCACATACAGGAAACTCCTGAAATGACCCTCTTATAATTCTAAGTCCTACGTTCAACCTTTTATTACGAGCTACATACTGTCATATCTATTTGTACAAAATATAACGGAAGTTTGTTTTTGTTTTTTAATGAATGAATTTTAAAAAATCGTGCAAGCGGATTTTATTGTTACAATATTTAATAGCGAGTCCATAATATAATACAGTATAGTGGTATTACACCAATATAATATAAGAGTGAGCTCATAGCCATAAGTGTATTATGTCAGTAGAAGTGCGTGTTCACGGGTTCGTTTGCACGTTGTGCGGGCTGAAAAACTGGAATAACTCAAGGGGTAACCCTAGACCCTCCGCATGAGATCGGCTAACTACAGCGCAAATGAGGAGGATTTTAGAAATTCCTCCAGTCGTCGACAGAAATCGAACCCAGACCCCTCTCCAAACGAGGTAAACAGCGATGTATCCTGCCTACTAGGGCTACCATGGAGAGAAAAAGGATATAAATCAATGCATCGTATGCAATTCGTGCCAGGAACTATGATCAATGGTCCAAGTCCAAACCACGAGAAACAATTCCGCATGGTTACAATCTCCACAACAATCCAAAATTGACACGACACACTCTGGTAAATGACGTTCACTGGACATCTGACAGACCCAAACACAATCATCAGATCGGAAAACAGTGTACCGTGCTTCATCACTTCATAATACAGTTTTCCAACATTGCAAGGACCAATTACGATGGGTTATCCACCGAGAGAGTCGCTGTGCATTGCGTGCTGTAATATTTGGTTTGTGTGTTGATCTCTTCAGTAAAATTTAATGCCATGCGTGACATCCTTGTACAAATATCAGTTACTGGGGCTTCCCTGAATTCTTTGTTGATAGTTCCCTGAACTCTCGGTTGATAGTACTTGTTGACTGATGAGATCTACGTACCATTCTTTTGAGCGCCCTTCGACTCTTTCCGTCAGTTTTCTGCAGTTTACCCAAGCCTTTAACGGCTGTAGCAGCAGCATCATGACATTTCCATTTTGTGATTACGACAGCCACTATTAATGTAGAATGTTCACTTCTGTTGCAATGGCACGAACAGATTGATACTAATATGGCATCCTATGATGACTCTCCGTCAGAAATTGCTAAACTCAACGTCTTTACACATTACTGTATTTCGTTCAACTGCTCACTCCTAGCTTAAAAGTAGTTGCTTTTATATCTATTGCTAACACAAGAATAGTCGGTATGGCTCATTTTCCCTTCCAAATCAGAGGGTGTCTGGATACTTTTGGCAATATACTGTAACTAATCAATCTTGTTTGCTTCATTATGATGGAATAAAGTGTGCCTACATTGTTATAATGGGCAGCAACTGTCGTTTCACCTCCTATAATGGACATTTCCACTTTTTCCATTCTTTGCAGTAGATCTCGAAAGGAAAGTATGGTTGAGTAATGAGGTATACATTCGAAGAATTCATGGAGATGCATCGGCTCTTCGAGAATTGCCAATGAACTACAGCATAGGCTGTGTGGTATGCACAGAGATAACTCAGTCGATATACATTAAATCTACAGTACAGATGATTATCTAGTCGCCAAATGACACCGGGGATGTCCCAGTCTCATGTGTAGCAGACAAGCCACAAGAATCATCTATATCACTGTCGTTCAGGGATTGCTGCCAAGTGGTACCCTCCACGATGAATCAACTGCCAATCTTTGCTTTGTCTGTTTATGCCAGAGAAGATTTAGCAATTAGAAGGAATCCTGAACTAGCAGAATCCCTTTGCTGGACAAAGGAAAACCCCAATCAAGGTATGTCCGTAAGACACCAGCAGAGTTTCTCCATCATACACGGGTTTCTCACTGTGCGGCGATGAAATCGTCCCTTACTTTATGTTTCTCCATCTTCTAAGTACAGTTCCAATTGAAATTCCCCCCCACTAAGAAAACTACACATGGTTCATTCATCGTGGCGACCATCCAAACATCAGTCGCAAAGTGTGAACATGGTTCGGCTATCTTTCTGTAATAATGAATTGAAGGAAAGATGAGCAATATGGCGATTATGTTCACCTGACTTGGATCACATTGACTTCAAAGAAGAGCATATACTTGAGCTGTCCTTCTACTGTAAGGCATCTAAAAGTGTACCGTACAACCAAAGCACTCAGAGAGGTTATTAATTCCATATTAATATAGAATAAATAGTGGGTGCATGTTACAAATCTCTTAGGACAAATAAAAAGATTTTGATTCGAACAGATTATAGATCCTCAATCTGTATTATTTTTTTATTTACAATCGATCTCGAATTTCAATAAACTATGTATAGAATCGGTTGTAGTTTAAAACTCTCATCAAATCTGTCCATGAACATCATTCATCAAAGTATAACCCAAGTTCTCTGCCACATGGCAGGTTCATGAGAGCCAGAACTCAATCGCATCTTCATCAATCCTAATTCTCCCTTTCAGCCCCACGATACTTATTCGCCTGCATCAAATCGTCTCTTAAACATCTCTCCCCTCAGTACATGTCCAAACCAATTTTTCTTTCCTTTCCTCAGCATTCATCACACTTCAATTTTCTCTAGCCCTCCTCGATACTTCCTCATTTTAACCCCATCAGTCCATTTCATCCTTTCAATCTTCCTCCGCACACTCATCTCAAAATCTTCAATTTTACTAACCTTTTTTCTTATTAACAAAATCTCGCCTTATAAAGCATTACAGTCCACACAAAACATTTAATTTCCTGACTACTACTACTCCCACCACTTGTCACCAGATTGCCAAGATATCTATTTATCCACTTGAAACATCCTCGTATCATCCATTTTAGTAGCTACTTCTTTTCCATCCCTTCCTCTCACCATAACTTTATTTAACCAAAATCTATTCTCATCCTATATTCTTCAAAACTGTCCTTAAGTTGGAGTTACTCTTATTCGAGCATAACAGAACCTTCCATCTGTCTCTCCTTCTGTCCTAATTGCATCTTTCACCTATTTCTATTTTCCTCGTATTACCAACAACCGTTCTCAAGATAACCACTGAACCCAATATCGATCCTCCATCTCGAAAATCAATTCCCACATCCTTCAGAATCTCCACCAACATTTTCCAATTCATCCAACCAAATGCTTTTTTTTTCTAAATCTACAAAACAAACATATACATGACGCAAATAATTTCTATGGTTTGTTTTCCCCACAACGTGGCTCAGTTGGTTTCAGGAGAGGGTAGAATGAAAACTCTGGTTTTTCATCCAGAAACAGCAAATGACCTAAGGAATCGTGCAATTATAGTCAAATATACCGACGTCTCACAGCTCTAGTTGCTTGGGCACTTAACACACACATAAACAGTTCTCCTAGAGATATTCTGTCTTGAAGTTGGTTGCAAATTAGAAAGGGGTATTGCTGTACTACTTCCTATATAGTCTAACATCAAATGACCTATTCTTTTTCCTACTTTTACTTCATTGCTACAGTTAAATTTTAAAATTTTCACAGTAAATTTTAAAAAATATAACTTAACGACATCAGTTATCTTTGATCTATCTACTTATTTGGTAAAAAAATATAATGGAATTCAGGTGTATGATACAACCAATGGCTGAACTCTGCCGAACGAAAATTATGTGAGTTTATGTCTCTGCTTTCCTCTTAAGTCACTAAAACTTTTCTCCTCTCAGTTTCGTTCCTCTTATCTCTTATAGTGTCACTAATGTATTACAAAAAAAAGCAATTGTCGAGGTCCCCTTCATTCTAAAGGTTAGACGGTGGTACTAGTGCAAGTCATAGCGTTCGTTACTGTCGTAAAGGTCACGTGTCACGCAGTTGAAACCGCCGGCGGATCGCCTTAGCATTAAATGGGAGTTGAATTTGGTGACTTTTGACCTTTCTACAACCCAACGAGGAAGCATTCATTGATCAGACGCTATTGTCAATAAGAGTTTAGTAGGCGTCTAGAAAATGACCAATCGGCACTCTAATGAACATCCGGGTCCTTTTTCTACGTGTTCTGTCTTACAAATATTTGTATGTGAAGGAAGCACTTCGTGTATCGAACCGGGGAGGGTAAGAAACACGATGTGTAGTATTCGTAGTGAGGCAGCTAGCACGCCATCTCACTACGCTGAAGCGGCTCTAATCTTTCATCGGAATTACTGCAAAATGTAGAGCAACTGCAAAGGGAAATAAGAAATTTCTCTTTCTTAAACCAAACTTTAATATAATGATGATTTTAATTTCCTACAACGAACGAAAAAATATTCCATAATTTTAAAGGATGAATAAGATTTCACATTGCCAAACAACATTAGCAGAGTAAAATACAATTGACACACCACTAATTAAAAAAACTAAATAGAAGTGAACCTAAGGGTGAGCCTTGAGGGACACCTTGGAAACAGTTAAGGATGTTGATGCCTTCAAATATTGTAGATTGCAATTACCAAGCAGTGATTCAAAGAGATCTAGTAAAGAGGGACGCAAACCGTGGGGGAGTAAAGCTTGAAGGGAAGATCGATATGAATAGAGTTAACTGCACGTGGACACCAAGGGACAGGGAATCTATTTGAGTTCCTTTTTCTAAATTATTTCACAGGGAATGAGGGCACAGAGTGAGATTTGAAAGTGGACATTTTGGGAAGAAAACATTGGTATTATTCATAAAAGGGTGAAAGTAGGAGCTAAGATATTTATAAAATAAGAGTTGGCAAATAATGGCAGTAAAGTTAAGTACAGTAATGGGTCAACAATTGTTGAGCTTAGCTTTCTCATTCCACGTTTTACATAAAGGGATAATGAACATTTATGAAAACTAAAGGTTAGGTGTGTGTTGTGTCTGCAATTTGCTGTTTGCTGGACTCAAAAACCGAGTTTCCGGGAGAAAATGAAAACTGAAAAATAACAACCATGGTGAAGGCTAGAGAAGAACATTTTCTTTAAAAAAAAAAAAGTGAAAAAAGGTGTCACCATCAGGAGTAGTGGATTATTTAAGACGAAAAACAGAGAAACATTAAAAAAAAATTCTGGGAAATATCATTACTTGTTTGAGACAGTACCAGAGAGGCTTTGAGTTGAAGTTCGACATAAATTCAGATTCTACTGAGCGTAGATAATTAGAATATTGTATTGAGTAACTTTCATAACACAACATCTAAAGGGGAAAAAAAGAAATGTAGCTAAAGTTAGTCTTGATTTTTAGATATTTTTTGTATAAGTGATTTTGCCACGTATTAGATAAACTATTATAACTCAGCCTTCTTTTCACAGCAGCTTGCTATTTATAACTCATTGCCCAAATTTATTCCCCATTGTACTGTGTTTTCAAAAAGAAACTGGTCACCTTCACAATCGGTTACCTTTACGGTTTGCCTCTGCCCCTGTAAAGGTAGCCGATTCACATGCAATTATACTGTGCAGAGTGGCAACCAATTGATGACTCTCCTCCAGCTTCCTACAACAAAATGGATGTGCTGTTATGATGGTGATTTTACACAACCTTCTAAATCTCTGTAGAGATTATGCTGAAGAAATCTAGCCCTCTCACTTTCGTCTCATTTCCGTTTGTTATTCCAGATTTCTCTTAAAAATCTAAAGATGGAAGCAATAAGATTCGAGACATTCCTTGAATCTTACTGGTGAAGAAAACCAAAGACCAATTAGATAAGATCAAAGGGTGTAGTACGCAGACTATCTGAATTATAAATCTACACCCACTGCCCGAAATAAACATTGCACATTAAAGCGAGATGGGAGGATGATCAAAATCCCAATGCTTTAATATCGATTGGTGAGACAGAAAACAACAGCTGTAGGCGTTAGGAATTTTGGTGTAGGAAGAGTGTGTGTGGGTCACATTGGCATTTACAACATCAAAGGAAGAGAAGGCTTCTTATTAGATGTTGACTGCACTGTATTATTAATTTCGTATAAACGGGTTTTTAACAGAAGGGGAGGAAAGGAGAGAAGAGTAAGTGACAAAAACAAAGCATAAGGATAGATAGATAAATGTATTTCTATTTTAGCAAGGTGCTAATGAAAAACAGGAAGGGAACTGAGGGACAAAAAGAGAAACAAGAAGAATAATGACAGAGAACGAAAATAATATGAGAGAGCGAAGATGTGGTTATGTATTTTATAAATGTGAGGTGTAGACACGCAGGTGAGAGGAAAATAGGAAAGATTCAGTGGCAGAGATAAAATGGCCAAGAACGACAAAAGGAGAGCAATATAGAGGAAGATTAGAGAAAAATACAGAGAGAGAATAAAGAATGCACAGAGAGAGAGAGAGAGAGAGAGACACACACACACACGCACACACACAGAGACTAGAATTAGAATGAGGGAGACAGACTGACAGAAAATAAGCTTCAGAGAGTGAGATAGACAGAAAAAGGAGAGAGCGAGAGCAGAAAAAGAAATAATACAAAAAGAGGCAGCAGAGAAAGAAAGAGAAATAAATATATATATATATATAGGCTGCCCGAGCAGATCATAGGCTATTGTCAATGATATACAGGAATTTTGCTAGTAGAGAAAAGGAGGTGATTATCCCTTCGTATAAGGCAATGGTCAGGCCACGCCTTGAGTACTACGTACAGGTCAGGAAGCCTCATTTTAGGAAGGATGTAGAGTTGCTAGATCGAGTACAGGGAAGGACAGCAAGATTGGTGAGGGGAACGAAGGGTTCCTCTTACCAAGAAAGGCTTAAGTTCTGCAAATTGCAGCGGCTGGAGACTAGGCACCTGCGAAGTGATCTGATTGAGGTCTATAAGGCCTTGAATGGGTTGAGCACGCTGAATTCTGACAGGATTCTACCGTTTGCTCAGATTACGGACCTGAGGGGGCATAAATTAAAATTGAGGGAAGACAGTTGTAGAATAGATGTGCGGAAACTTGCCTTTAGACAGCGGGTGGTTAATTGCTGAAACAAACTTCCAACTGTCGTTGTGGGAGTTGGTAGCTTAAATAAATTCAAGGAGGAACTGAGCAAACTTTTAGAGGGAATGGATGTGTAAAATCGTTTTTTTTTTGGCTGATGCTACATAAGCTCATACGCTTGCTTTCTTGCATCACATGCCTCCATTACTATTACTATAGATAGATTGATGGGGAATTAGAGAGAGAGAGAAGAGGGGTTGTTGTTGTTATTTGGTTTTTAGGAGCATTAGCAACTAAGGCCATATTGCTCCGGGATATGCGGTGGTCGTTCCCTGACCTTTCCGCAACCTCCGTATTTGGTGGTCACGGACTTGAATCCCGGTCTAATCAAGAAGCGTGTGCTATGCACTTCTGGTCCTGCCCACCCGGCTACGGAGGCGCCTAGAAGAGGGGCGACACGTGGGGTAGAGAGAGAGAGAGAGAGAGAGAGAGAGAGAGAGAGAGAGAGAGAGAGAGAGAGAGAGAGAGAGAGAGAGAGAGAGAGAGAGAGAGAGAGGAGGAGGAGAAGGAGAAACATTGGGTACTAGAGAGAGAGGCAGAGGAGGAATAGAGAAAAAGGAGAGACAAGAAAAATACAGAGAGAGAAGAAAAATACATACAGAGGTCCAGATAGAGAGGAATAGTGTATGTGTGAGAGAGAGAGAGAGAGAGAGAGAGAGAGAGAGAGAGAGAGAGGAGGAGGAGAAGGAGAAACATTGGGTACTAGAGAGAGAGGCAGAGGAGGAATAGAGAAAAAGGAGAGACAAGAAAAATACAGAGAGAGAAGAAAAATACATACAGAGGTCCAGATAGAGAGGAATAGTGTATGTGTGAGAGAGAGAGAGAGAGAGAGAGAGAGAGAGAGAGAGAGAGAGAGAGAGAGAGAGAGAGAGAGTAATGAGGGGTAAGAGAGGAGGAGAGAGAGCAGAAAAAATAGATTGATGGGGTAGTAGAGAGAGAAACAGAGGGGGAGAGGGGAGAAATATGGGGTAATACAGAGAGGAGAGGAGGAGAACATGGAGTAATACAGAAAGAGAGCAAGGAGACAGAGGAGGATACAGAAAGAAAGGAAGAGACAGGGGAGGAGGATACAGAAAGAAAGGAAGAAGAGACAGAGGGGGAAGGGTACAGAAAGAAAGAAGGAGAGAGAGAGAGAGAGAGAGAGAGAGAGAGGAAGAAAGAGAGAGAGAGAGAGAATTGAATAGTTAAAAAAAGAGGAAAGCAAGGTTATAAAAGCAGTGCTTATGTTAAGATTTGCTTCCTTTATTTCAGTGAGGGTGAAAAACCACTTCCGGCTATTAACTGTTGTACACATTCGCCGAGAGGAGGAGAACATGGAGTAATACAGAGAGAGAGCAAGGAGACAGAGGAGGATACAGAAAGAAAGGAAGAGACAGGGGAGGAGGATACAGAAAGAAAGGAAGAAGAGACAGAGGGGAAGGGTACAGAAAGAAAGAAGGAGAGAGAGAGAGAGAGAGAGAGAGAGAGAGAGAGAGAGAGAGAGAGAAAGAGAGAATTGAATAGTTAAAAAAAGAGGAAAGCAAGGTTATAAAAGCAGTGCTTATGTTAAGATTTGCTTCCTTTATTTCAGTGAGGGTGAAAAACCACTTCCGGCTATTAACTGTTGTACACATTCGCCGTTTCAAGATCTTCTGTGATGCGATTTATTTATATTTACAACAGAAGCAGCGTTGTGTTGCTCTTTTAGGGTTAGTGAATGGGAAATCGTGCATGATACGGCATCTGCTACAAATAAAAACACAAAACACTGTGTATTTATTCGTGACCTTTGTTCCTATATATTAGGAAAATCTTAAGGAGAAAAAACACAGAAATAAAGGAGAAGATGAAAGAAGGTTAGTAAATACGGACTAAATTTTCCTTCAAAGCAGTTCCACCATTCTCTTGTTTGGATCGCGGTGCTATTTTAGTGTTTACGCACCCACTCGGCGATCTATCATTATTACGTGCTTCTGGAGAGCATTGACGTCACACTAAGGTAGTGGCAGGAAATACGTCAGCGAGTATCTCTAGCTGCTGCGTTTGTATATTCGATGGTATCGATTGTCTGGAACGCATACAGACTTACGGATAGACAGACACACAAAGTGTGTGAACGTGCGAGAATCAACCAAACTGTCTAGTACAAGCATCATTATTTCAAATTATTTTCTATTTACAAAACCGGATGTTGTGGAGGAAAGAGAGAAAAAGAAAGAAAGAGAGAAAGGGAGAGGGGGAAGGAGTGCTAAAGCCCTTTAAAAATTCTTATCGGTCATCTGATATCATTTTTCTTCTTCAATTGAACAATGATTATTACCTATAGCTGATAGCTGATAACTGTTCAGATAACTGTCTCATATTTTCAATCGATAAATCGCTTTCAAAGAACAAAAGTAAATCAGAAAATTTGTAAGCACATTTACTCTTAGAATGGCACCGTTAAATAAGTAAGTATAGAAAATTTCTGCTCATGCGCAGTTTGCCCACCGACAGCTTGCTCCTTCCTTCTTTCTATACAGTTTGTTTCTTTCGCAGTTTCTTTGGATAATGGCCAAGACAAAGCGTAGGCTGGAAGTGGTTAGGCAATATTTAAAATATTTATACGAAAGATGTGTCGAAAGGGAAGAGGCTCTATTTTTATCGGTTACCTGACTGTAATGGGGAATTGGGACTTGCACACTTGATTGATTTGTTCCTTCAAGCTGAACTCCAATGCCTTTTGGATCTATTTATAGCTTCGGTAAGGCAAACCGCACGTAACCACCAGTCTTCAAAGTATCGTGTGCAAAGTTAATTAACCGGTGGTTTTAGACCATGAAGAGTAGATACATTCTCCTACTTTTCCTCATATTTCTAAGAAGGAATTTTTCGCTGATAAGACACTGAGAATTAAACAATGCTTATGACAGTTAATCGACGAAGTGCCTTTTCGCATATTTTAATCCTCGTCATAATACGATACTTATCTCGATTGTTCATTATATGATGTTTGCTACATGTTCATTATAGCATGTTTACAATCCTACATTCGGGTATACTTTCATACATATATACAGGATTTTCAATGTTTTTTTTTTTTATTTTTCTTTCTATTGCAATTTTACATATAAAGATTTAATTTTTTAAACTTTTATTTAAATTAGTTTAATTCTCATTTCATTTTTTTTTTTTTTTTTTTTTAATCCAACAGGGTCACTGGTTAGACCTCTGGTGAGTTGCCACGAAATTAAACGGCCATTTCCACCTGGCCAAACGACGTAAATCGGAGTCAGGTGGTCGGCAATGTACGCAGCTAATCGCAGCAATGTAAGTGGTGACACCTTTTGGAAATTTCTTAATTTTTTTTTTTTTATTATTATTATTTCGTGAATCAGCAAAGTATTTGTAAATAAGTAAATATGAACAGTTCTTTTCTTGCAATGAGGAAGTGGTGCCAGAAATACTTGTTTCAAATGCATATAAAAATGTAAACAAATAAAAAATATGAGGTAAAGGGAACACAGCTATAAATACCGTATTTTTCGGACCATAAGATGTACTCCGGTGTCTTAAAGCCAGTAATTCTCCTGAATATGGAAAATGCATGCTTTTCATGAACGCAGAAGGTGTGCACATCGAGATTGAACCCTTACGCCGAACAGAAAGTGCATAGCTTATGTTAGCTGTTGTACTGAAAAAAAAGTAATAAAATCGTCAGAATTAAATTGTGAACTTTTCTGGCATTTGCCGTTCTAGAGCATAAGTGGAAATTTATTTATTTTTTTATAGTCAATTTCAGAACTAACTCACGATCCGTTCTTGATGAGCACTAAAATGCACTCTGATTTTTCAGTAATGATTTCTGAGAATGGAATGCCCGAACCTTGTCCCTAAATTTGAGGGAGAGGTTCAGAATATACGGGGAATAGGCTTTATGAAAAATTTATATTCGCATCCGCCAAAACTTTTAGGACAAAATGGCGTCCAATGGCAGGCATGTAATATAAACAGGAAAAATATACCCGTCCATCACCATGAAACAATAAATGGCAAATGGAAAATTTCGCACAATGCTAGACTTAACATCAAACAAGTATTATTGTTCTGAAGTTCATTTTTGGCTCATTAGCATATATGCATAATGCGTCTGTTGCCTTCGCCATGCCCGTCCACCTGTCTCCCTGTCCATTCGTTCGCATGTAACAATCTGACACTCCCAGTGTACGACTTTTCATGAAATATTATATTTCGATCTTTTAAAACGATTTGTTGAGCTATTCCAAATTCCATTAAAATTGAACCGACCAATAGAAATCTGGAAATTATTTTTTATTTATTTTATATATATATATATATTTTTTTTTTTTCCCGTCCTCATGAAATAAATTCACTCACATTGGATAGATTTTCATGAAATTTTATATTCGAAGCCTCAGAAATATTTGTGGGCCATCTCAAATTTCATTAAAATCTGACCAATAGAAATCCGGAAATTATTATTTCTTTGTCCGTCTGTCCGCGTGTAATGGCTCCACTCCCAGTAGATGGATTTTAATGAAATTTTATATTTATATCTTTCAGAAGGATTGCCGATCCTTCCAAAATTTGATTAAAATCAGACTAATAGAAATCCTTCAATTATTATTTATATCTTTCATTCATATCACATAAGCTATCCATATACTGTATATTGTACACTGAAATGACAGAATTCATGGAATACCTGGTTCCTGGGCGATGCGACGCTGTCATCTCTCTCTCGCTAGTGAACGAACCCACTGCTTGGCAGGTATACAGGTAAACTGCATCACTGCATTCAAGTAGACGTTAATTCGATGTCAGTATGGATAAACGTCGCGAGTTAACAGACTTTGAAAGAGGGATGATAGTGGGTGCCCGACGCATGGATCACTCTATCGAGGAGGTGGTACAGAAATTGCACTATCCCCGTTCGACAGTATCAAGAGTGTATCGGGAATACGCCATTTCCGGAATTACATCTCATCGAGGACAGCGCTGTGGGCGGAGAAAGGTGGTGGATGAACGTGGCCTTCGACGTCTGTCTCGCATTGTTTCAGCCAACCGGAGAGCGACGGTGGCACAAATCACTGCCGATTTCAACGAGGGAGGTGTCAGAAACATCTCCGCCAAGACCATCAGGCGATCATTAGCCGCAATAGGTTATGGAACCGGCGGCCCACCAGAGTTTCATTGCTAACAAAACGACACGTGACTCTACGCCTCAACTGGGCGAAAGAACATCGGCACTGGACCTTGGATGATTGGAGCCGGGTCGCGTAGTCCGATGAGTCTCGTTTCCAGTTATTTCGAGCGGACGGGAGTGTGCGTATCTTGCGGAAACTGCAAGAAGCTATGCACCTGTAATGTCAACAAGGAACTGTTCAGGCAGGTGGACGGGCGCTAATGGTCTGGGGCGTGTTCAACTGGCACACGTTGGGACCTCTGGTACGTCTAGACGCATCTCTGAACGGTCCACGTTACGTGTCCATCCTTGCGGACCATCTGCATCCCTTTATGGTCATCGTGCATCCACAGGGCAATGGAGTCTTCCAGCAGGACAATGCACCTCCCCACAGAGCCGTGGCGACTAGGACATGGTCCGAAGAGCGTTCCGCAGATTTTACCACCATGGAAAGGCTTCCCCGTTCACCCAACATGAACCCTGTGAAGAATCTTTGGGATGCTGCGGAAAGGTCCGTTAGAGCTTTGGATCCTCCACCCAGTAATGCGACGGAATTATGGACAGGGTGCAGCAAGCATGATTGGAATTACCTGAGGAACGCTTTCATGAACTAGTGGACTCAATGCCTCGCCGTGTGACTGACCTTATCCGGGCGAAAGGTGGGCCTACCCGTTAGTAGGTAGGTATCCCATAATTTCTGTCCACTCAGTGTAGTTTAAACATTAGATATTATGTTGCAGCGCCGGTTGGAAGAATGAATGGGCAATGCGGTGGATGAGCAGAAACAAATTTTTCTCAGTCCGGGCATAAAAGTAGTTACTTTTTGCTCGTTTCTTTTCTTTTTTTCCTTTTTTTTTTGTGTGTGTGTGTTATAAATCATGGTATATTCAAACTTATAATCCAGTAATCACATAATCACAGGTTTCTGATTTTTAGTCAAAGAGACATGGAGAAAATACTAGACCTATCAAACTCATCTAATTCCATATCAGGATGGCGAAAGATCAGGAAACCATAACTGAGGCGGGGCCGCTATTAAACTGCAACACATCTAACACATAATACAATATAAACAATTGGGCACCTAGAAGTGTATACGTATACCAGATATGCTTCTGAAGACCGAACAATGGAGGAGATAAATGATGGCTATAATATCAAGTTCCTCAAACGAAGTAATTGCAATTAAAATGTTTCTATCGATTTTACCATTCAAAATGGTGTTGAGCATCTTATAATCTGAAAAATACGGTATATTGTTAAATAAGCTGAAAATTACAGAATAGTTTAGGGCTAAAGCCTCAGGTTACGTAGGGAGTTAACTGATGTAGAAGTTAGTGCAATTGCATCATTTCTGTACGTAGCCAACTATTTAAGTAGTTATAAATTGGCATCATTAAGTATATTTCATATCTTGAATACCTTCACGAGTTTCCATGATATTGCACTACCTCGAATAAGTAATAAGAAATTATGCAATTGCTCTAACTTGTATGTCAGTTAACTCCCTACGTAACCTGAGGCTTTAATCGTAAACTATTCTGTAATCTAAATTACTCCACACCATCAGGCATCTCTCATATTGTGGAGTTATACTTCGCAACTGGGTTATCATCATTGCAACACCAGCTTACCTGCCCACCACTGATGAGGAGCCAATAAGCTCCGAAACGGTGCCGTATTGGGGGAGGGGGGGTGACCTGATGGCCACGGAGTTTCCGAGAATAGGTAAAAACAATCTTCTCTATTGGGGAAGCGTTGCCTATTCGAGGATAGGATGAGGATAACAGAGATCTTTATTCCATACCATATTTCAAACGGTGCCGTATGGGTGATGGTATCCGCTGAGAGAATAAGTAACAATAGTCTTCTCCAATGGTGAAGTGTTACTTATTCGAGGTAGTGCAATATCATGGCAACTCGTTGTGAATGTCGCCAATGATGCTAATTTATAACTACTTAAGTAGTTGGCTACGTACAGAAATGATGCAATTGCACTAACTTGTACGTCAGATAAGCTGAAAATGTAATTATATATTTTCTGAGCCATTCATTTTCTGAGATATTCATAGATTACAATTGGGAAAATAAATTGAAATAAAATTGCAATCTGGAATCCTAGATCTTGGCTTGCGACTGTCAAAAAGATATACAGGTACCCTTTCTCGGTTAAAGGCTGAATTCACTACGAAGGAAAGACAGTGAAAACACAACAAGGATCTTAAACCTTATTTTAGAGAAGCTTGGGTAACAGTAATACAAGTATTTGCGTTGGTTTGTATAAATTTTTTTACGAAATTATCAGTGGTAAACAGAAGATCGAAAATTTTGCGAAGAGAAAAGACTTCCAGGGTACCAGGAGTAGAAGAGACTTGTAATTCCTTTTAATGTAAATTCAGTTTACATTAAAAGGAATTACAACACTTTTAATGATTGAACTGATATTAGAATACAGTACTTCTTTCCAGATAACTGTAAAAGAAGTATTCTAATATTAGTCCTATAAACAAAAAGTCCTCTTGGAACATTGAACCTATAAAAGATATCAAACCAGAATCTCATTAAAAATAATAGAAAAAATAGTTACGAAATGAGTGATGAGGTCAGAAAATTTCATTTGGATTAAAGTGAAGAAACAGTGACATTATTTGCGTTATGAAACAAAAATAAGAGAAACTTAAAATTAGACTATTATTAACTTTTCTGACACTTAAAAGCATATGATAGGTATTCTGGAGTCCATAGTACTTAGATTCCATTATCTAATATTTGCCCTCGTGGGTAGCACAATGGGTAGGATGACCGTCGTCCCCACACAGGATGGAAAAGACTTGAGTTCGAATCTCGTCGATGACGAGAAAAACTTTTATGGGTATTTTCACAACGTGGCTGAGTTAGTCGGTCTCAGGCGAGGATAGCATGGTTTTTTCCTCCGGGAAATGCGGATTTTTCGTCCAGCAAACAGAAAATCGACCTCAGAACACAATTTACAGATAATATATACGGAGCAATATGGTCTTAGTCGCTGATGCTCCTAAAACCCTACTACTACTACTACAATTACATCTAGCAGGTATTAAAGTAAATTTAGAGCAATAACTTCATGCTACGAAAGCTGTAGAACATTACTGCACAGGTAGGACAAAGCTTCGTTTTGAATGAAGCAACGAGCAAACTGGGTTTACTAATAAATATATCAATCTCATACTGTGGAGATCCTTCACCACGAGCTGCCAAGTACTGCATTACTCTAAAAAAGCACTTCTTCAGGGAGAAGCATATTGCTATTTATTTAGAGTGTGTACAACTACCCGACCCTATCTGGGGTCTCATCAGTGAGAAAGTACGTACCATGACGACCTGAACCCAGTCAAGAGGCATAGCAAACCCAGTTTGTTCACCGTTACATAAAAAATGAGGCTCTGCCTGTACAATAACGTTCGAATCTTTCCTTCTGCTTTCTCACTCTCTTTAGAGGCATTGAATATTTGAGTATTTTTTTCCATTCCAAAATTAAAACCTTTGTATGGGTTTATACCCATACAAAGGCAATATACTCTTACTTCGGATCAGTGTTTTTTATTTTATTTTATTTTTATTTATTTTTTTTTAGAGTTAGTGCAACATCGAGGCAATTCGTGGAGAACGGTCACCGCATTATGAGACCGATGCATTTATTTGTAAATTCAGTTTTATCATTGCCATGTGAAATCATCAGCATAAAGGAGGTTGGTTGACAAGAGAAAGTCAGGAACATTTTAAAACACTACTGTAAACCCTGTGAGCTATTAAATAAATACTTAAAGAATAATTAATAAAAGACAGGAATAGTTACTATTGATATCAGCAGTGGCAAAACGATGCAAGAAGTAAGCTTATATAGCATCAGCCATTAAAAAATTACCCATTTAATTTGACCATCCTTTCCAATATTTTGTCCTTCTATAAATTTATTCAAAATACCCAGTTCCACAACACTAGGTGGCAGTTTATTTCAACGATCAATTACTCTCTGGTGGAAAGCAAATTCCTATCTATTCTGCAACCATCCTTTTTCAATTTAAATTTATGTCCCTTTGTATGAATCGTCCGAAATAATAGTTTACTCAACCCATTTAAAGACTTAAACACTTCAGTCAGGTCTCCCCTGAAATTTACAGAACTCAAGAAGCTTTTCTTAGTAAGTCTTCTGGAAGTTTCTTACAAAGGCCTTTCTTAGTAAACAGTACCGTTTTGTGCCCTTCACTAATTGTGTTGCTCTTCTCTGAACCCGTTTCAACAGATTCTCGATGTGGATCTGTTGAAACGGGTTCAGAGAAAATAAAATGGATTTAGAAAATATAATAATAGCTTTCAAACCTGTATTCAGTACTCAAGGTGCGGCCCGACTATTGACTTATACATCAGGATAACCGATTCCTTATCTCTGCTGGAAAAATTCCTGAATATCATTGACAAAATCCCATGACTCTCGTAGCAGCCTCTGTACAATTTTCTCTCTAGATCTTTTTCATTCTCCACAACTTTTAGTTTTGTACCAGTCAATTGGTATATTATTCTGGGATTACTGCGACCTAAATGAAGTACTTCGCATTTATCAATGTTAAATTTCAATTGCTACTTTTCAGCTCATCCGCCTAATTTATCAGTTTTGCTGGAGAGCATACCCTGGTTACTGTCACTTACCATCCTGCCAATCTTTGTATCATCAACAAACTTATACATTGAACTTGACATGCCTACATCAATAACCTTAAATACTTAAAAGCAGGAAGAGGCCCAGCACTGAACCCTGACGAATTCCGCTCATATCATCAATCCACGAAGAGCAATGGTCATTAATAATTTCTTCATCTACTGAGCAAAATCCTTTTATCCATAGCGATAACTTTTCGCTAATGCCATTCTGCTCCAATTTCTAAGGCAGTCTCTCACGTGAAATATCCAAATCTTTACTGAAATTTAAGCACTTAATTTTAAAATTATCCTTTGCATCTAGTTCGTTTTTGACTCACTGAGAATTATAAAAGTATATAAAATCAGAATATGATTCTGATATTATGGTATTAATACATAAAAGGTATGCAGAAGGTTCGGAGCTTTTGATCACACAAATCACTGTGCAGAGTAAATCAAAATTTACCAGCTTCTCCATGAGTTGATAAACCATTGAAAATAGTAAATCTCAGATGATTTGATTCAAAATGATTTTAATATTTTTCCAGTTATTTCATTAGCCCTTTTGCTCATTACTATTGGATCGTCAATGTTGTAATTCAATTCATGTTTCCGAAACACAAAATAGCCCAGAATCAAAACACAACAGAAACTAAACTCAAAACGAAGCACAGCAGAAAATACATAACAGAAGGGGCTAATGGAGAGAAGAGGTAAAAGGAGTAATGTGACTTTTGATAAGTTGTAGTATAGTATAATTATAAGTGATACAGGTGGCTTCAGAGGGTGGGCTAACGTAGATGGTTAAATTATTGGTAATTTCCGGTTTAGCTGGCATCCTACATTCATGTTTACTTCCTCCATATTACCCGATGGATGAGACCTAAGTATTGTGAACTCCTTTTCTTCTAGGACATAAAGTATAAAAGTATGTTTCTAAGGCTGACTCACTCCCATAAACATCATCAAAACCGAAGGTTTTAAATGTCTGTTTAGTGGCAAGTTGCTTGGAATCTTCTGATGTGTCAATTCTGTGAGGCTTTCTGATTGGCCAATCGTATCTCATGACAATAAAGAGAACCCTTGGTGGGTTTTTATGGTTGACAAACACCTAATGCTTCCTTATAATATCCGCTAAAGATAAAGCTCACCGGCCTCCTCTAGGAGCAGTATTGATTGGGCGACCGAAATAGAACTGTGGAAGACACATGGAGGAATGACAGGGAGACTGTTCTTGCAAAAAGTTGCGAAGGCAATCGCTGCAGATATAGGAGAGAGAAAGCCATATTTCAACGCCACTTTTTTTCATCAAGAAACAAAAAGGGAGGATGGGGAGGGGAACAGATGATCCGATCAAATATCACCGGCCGACTTACTACAACGGATTCATGTACGGCAAAGTGCGAACAACCAACAACTCCGTGCATCTATCGATGTACTCCGTTTGGAAACTAGGTCACCCGGAGTAGCAACGAATACGGAAGACAGGTCCACTGTCCGCTAGGGGGCCATTGCATGTCTGTTTTGGCTGCATATCGCATAGGTGTGGTTGAATGAGTTTGATCGGTTTGCTTACATCGTCTTCTTCTTTGTAGGTGTGCATTCGCTTTGCAAATGAAACATGCAGTGGTCTGTGCATATTTCACCACTACCGACATTTTGGACTTCTAGTATGGATACAAAATCCATATGGCAACGAACTGCTCTCTCTCTGATTATTTCTATATTTAACCCCACCTCATCAATAGTAGCATCATTAGTAGGATGGCCTCATTTGATAATGTGGTGCCACCTTTTAAGTAAACATTCAAAAAATCCTCCAAGCTTTATTTTTTTTCAGTCTATATATTTTCTCTGGTTCATACGAGATTAATCATACGGTTTTGTTTTGTTTTTTTTAAATTTTGTCTTCCAGATTTCCTTAAAGATGCAGCAATTTTCTGAGCTCTCGCATTTGATACAATAGTTAATGTCTTATAAGGTCACGAAAACGTTAAATACTATTAGAAGCTATGCTTTGCCTATGAACAGCTTATTAGATAATAAGATAATAATCAAATAATATGAAGAAAATAATAATAAGAAGAGAATAAGAAGCTTTTATTCATTCATTCACGTGAACATTAATGCACACTCATCAGGGGCTTTGAATAAATAAATGATCATAAACCAAGGTACACATTATCTTATCAAGAAGCCACAACATGACCACGGTTTATGGAAGCCCACAGTATTTCGATTAACCAGACAGTTTAGTGCAAGTTCGGCAATATGTTTTGCAAAATTATTTTAATTACATCTAAACTGAATGGTAGTGGACGCCACTGCCATTAATTGAATAATTGCCATTAACTGAATAGCCACTTCCATTCAGTTTATATGTACAAATTTTAATATAGAAAATGTTACCAGATCTAAAATAATTTTGCAAAAAATTTTGCCGAACTGGCCAATCGAAATACTTACGCTTCCATAAACTATCGTCATGTTGTGGCTTCTTGATAAGATAATGTCTACCTTTTAGTTTATGATCATTTATTTATATATCCTTTCTTCTGTCTTTTCTATGCTAATAGTTGTAATTCATTTAACCATATACCATTACATAATACTATTACATTAATTTTTACTTAATACAAAGCGCCATTTGTTTATGCTCTAAAACTGTATTTTATATTATTGTACTACCCCTCTCTGCTATAGCTGCTTAACGCGGGTGCCATACGTTCTACATATTCGCCATATTTTTAAAATCGTCCCACGTGGTAGCAGTAATTTTGTTTTCCCAATTTCATAAAAAACCCCTCCTAGACCTTTGCCCACCTCACCCCACGGTTCTTTACACTGAGGCTGGTGCATTGGTGTCTCACTGTACTGAAACTGTAACTTTTCACCATCTGGCGTCCATAAATTCTTATACTACTATAACAACTAAAACAGTAATATATATATATATATATCATCACCATCTTCTTCGGCCATTGTCGATCCACTGCAGGATGAAGGCTTCCTCAACAGGTTCCCAACGACTGCTGTCTTGTGTTTTCTGTTACCATTGTACGTACATCAGCAAATTTCACAATTTCATCCATCCACCTCATCTTTGGTCTTTTTCTTGGGCGTTTAGGGTCAAGTGGTATCCATTCCAAAATTCGTTTGGTCCATCTATCGTCAGTCCTTCTTGATATGTGACCTGCCCATTTCCATTTTAAGCGCTTTGGTCTTTCAATTATGTCACCGAGATTGGTTTGTTGGTTTGAATCTATGCACATGTTTTTCGGTCTCTTTTGGTTATGCTCAAAATTTGGCTCCATACTTCTCTGTGTGGATTTGCCATCCAATGTCCAGGTTTCAAAAACTTTTCGTTTGAGACAGAGTGGCAAGTTTGTCTTGAAGACTATATTAAGCTTTACAAATGCTTGCCATCCCAATTTTATGCGCTAATCAATTTCCACCATGACGTTTTCCATCTGTTGAAATTTTTTGTCCAAGTTGTCACACACAACTAATTATAATTTTAACGCAATAATAATCCAATTTTAATCTATTATTTTAATGCATAAATTTCGCAAGCTGATATAATGGTATAACAGCAATTTTTAAAAAAAATAAATATATTTTATTCTCAGTCCATCCCATCTGAACCGGCGTCCGATTCGACCATTTCTCAATACCACTCTGACTATAGCAGTAAACGAATCCAATATGACCTACCCATATGGAATAAACTGATTCTAAAGCATTAAATTGAGGCACTATTCCCCTTTCCCTGGAGGAGTAGTTAACATATTAGCATTGCCATTAAATAATTAACAGTTTATTGTATACATGAATGTTTAGTATATGCCACTATACAAATCCCATTACGTCTACAAGCCATGGGCTCATATTAGAAAATAGTTAAAATCAGAAGCTAACATAAAAATAATATGAATAAATTGCAAAATAAACAAAGATAAACTAAACACTTATAGGGATAAAATTAACAACGCCATATTTCAATGCCAATAGTATTAGTATTCAATTCTCTTAATTCGTATTAATATGGCATAATGATGCAAAGAAGCACACAAATGTTCTACCAAGAAAAAAAAATCATATTTTTCCCATTGTCAAAAAATGTCTATCCAGTTTTTCCTTGAATTTTTACAAACTTCTCGCCTCGGCCACTCTTGAAAGTTACTTTTACAAAAGACGCTGCCTGAAGGTAAACTTCATAACATCTAGTCAACTGTATCTCTCCAAGATTTTATAATAGCGCCCCTAGTTCACTATTCATGAACTGTGAATCCTCCTTCATTTATTTTACTAATCCCTTTCAGGATGTTATACACTTCAATCAAATTCCCCTCGCAAGATGTCTAGATGACAAACTGCAGACCACATCTAAGGCATGCCTCATAAGGATAATGCTTAGCGCTCCTCACCAATCTAGTCATTTTTCTTTGCACCTTCTGTAGAGGTTCTATATCCCTCTTTAGATGCTGCCTCCAGATCTGGATATCATATTCCAGATGTGGTCGCGTCATCTCTTATAGAGAGGAACAATGACCTCTTTTTATACTTAAAAAATTCCAGTAAATCATTGAACATCATATACCTTTCTTGCCCTCTTCAGGAATAGTTTTCATAGCATATCTGTATCTTTTCGGTCTAAAATTCTTTTGAAGCAGCGTAGCCTATTTCCAATCTTGAATCGCTCTTCAAACCTTTGTATCACAGCAAACTTTGACTACTTCTCCCTTTATTATTCCGGAAAATAAGAAATAAAAGAGATCCGATACCCGAGGTACCTTACTTGCTACTCCAATCCACTCCGAGGAATACCCATTTATAACTGCCCTCTACCTTCTGTCCTTCGACCAACCCTTAATCCACTAATGGATCTTCTCTGTTATCCCCTCTCTGGGATAACACATTTGGTATAATTACCATCCTCCCCACACCGGGTGGAAAATACCCGAGTTCAATCTCGTCAATGACGAGAGAAATTTTTATTGGCCTTTTTCTCAATGTGGCTGAGTTAGTGGGGCTCAGGAGAGGATAGCATGGTTTTTTCTCCCAAAACTCGGGCTTTACGTCCAGCACACAGACCACAAAACACTCGCAATTTATACATATATTATATAATAACCACCTCATTGGGATAAAAGCCTTAATAAAATCCAGATATATACTGCCAAAGTTGCTTCTTACACCCAACTACCTTATAACTTCATCATAGTAAATTACCAGATGTCAGGCAAGGTCTCCCCTTCAGGAAACCATGCTGAGGCCCATTAAAGGATACAATTATTGTCCATATATTCCTGTATTGTGTTTCTAACCATAGATGATGTAATCTTACCAACAACAGAAATCAAAATTATATTGATATTTATCCTGGTATTGAGTTCTAATAACTATAAGTAAATTATATTTATTTTTATATTTATAATAAGTATAGTACAGTACAGTTTGAATTATTGCATAGTTGCTTTTAACTTAAGTGTATGTAATATTCGCCCTATTTTTATAATTTTTCTCATTACAGAGAATTTATTTCCTTTTAAATACTCTATTAAGTGCATTTTCTCTCAGTTAGTTAATAAACATTCAAGTCTGCCTATTTAGAAAAGGGCATTACTGTATTGTCTTCGGGGAAGACTTATAAAATTCCGCTAACAACACAGCACTTAGATCCAGGCATTAACTCGATGTCATATTTTATTTAGAAAAAAAATAAATAAATAAAATCAGCCAAAACTTGCAATTTATCTTATAAAAAATAATAAATAAATAAAAACCGAATAAAGTTAATCGCTAACACGTTACTTTTTTTTGTGGTGGTGAAATTATTTTAATGGAATTTCTCTGTTTCCACATCCCTTTATTTCGATACACCATTAAATTCTGTTCTGTACTAACATCGATCTTATGGGTTGTTTTCTTAAACGTGACCTTCACAAGTCGTTCATCATCTGAATCCACCCTAACGATACCTTTGCCCACGCCGTAAGTGTACTTTTATGTAACACATAGTTTTTCGCTCTGACGTCACGGGAAGAACAAATACAGCAAACAGGGTACGTAGGAGTGAGGTTTATTGGTATGTTACCCAGCAAAGGGACACTTCAGTCTGAAACTCGGCCAAATAACGTGAGGTGCATGACACAGTGGCGTTGTAACAACAGGAAGTCTGGCGTGTATCACACTTCCTGATTAACGTTAGCGTAACGGTATTAATAGTCTAATTATTCTTTATAAATTAAGAAAAAAAAGTAATTTTTAACATACCAATCTTTAAATGAATTGAATTATAATATACGGAACTTACCAAACGAAAATTTTAATTTCGTCTGCTGCTTAGTTGCTGCTTCTCTCAGTTCGATATATATATTTATAGCATTTCCGGTTTATTTAGATTTGAAAACAAATCTTACTGTACTTTTTGTGCTATAATTTGATTATATCTATTTTCTAAAACGTCTATGTTCTAATGTTACAGTTTAATTAAGCAACTGTTTCTTCGTAAACGAAGCATAACAAATTACGCAATTTAGGGTTACTATTTAATTCACGCTTGTCATTGATCTGCAGCGCCATCTACGCCAGCTATGTAGACAACTGGAATTAATTAACAATTTAACGGGAGTCGAATTTCAATGCAAAAACAAAATGGTCAAGCTGAAGCAGACAAAAAATACAGAACATCAAGAAAGCTAGAAACTTTCCGACTTCCTTCTGTTTTAAGTATTACCTTTATTTTTGTCACGGAGACGGACAAGCTATATGTACATTTATTAAAAGATTTCGATTTAAGAAAACGTTGCTTGTTATTCTAATAAGTTGTCATCGATTATAAATTAAATTAAATTAAATTTATTTTAATTTCCTTGTTTATTTATTTTCTTTATTTGTTGTAAAAATTATTTTAATTGGATATTTCAATGTAGTTAGAAAAGTTATATGAAATATTCACATGAACAAAACCATAAATTTTAATTATAGGGAAGACAATTATGCATTTCATTTTCTCGGATGTAATTTTTGTTCGTCTTTTTAAAATAAATACTAAAATTAAATTATATTCAATAAATTAAATATATAAACAATTAATAAAATTTAATGTAACAAAATTTAATTTTGAAAAAAATATTATATTAATTTAAATTTAAGAAAACAAAAATTGAAGACAACTGGAAAATTTCAGGAAGCAATTGATCTAATAATTGTCTATCGGGTTATAAGCCCCTCATTTCTAGAATAAAGTATCATGCATCTCTAGTCCAAGACCGATTAACTCGTCAAAGTTAATTGCTCAAAAACCATGAAAAAGTCTATAGAAATTTTCTTCTCTTCTTGACCAGAATATTTTTGAACTTCAGCCGACGACAGAAATTGAATCTTCCATACAGTGTGGGAGAGCAACGACACTGTCCACCTAGTTACCCAGGAGGGCCATGGTGAATTAAAGGGGAAATCCCACTACTACGTAAGCCAACTGTTATTTTAAGTTAATAAATGCTCTGACCGTTGCATATATTGCCATAAACTCAATATAATTCATTTGTCTTCAATAGTCAGCTGCATCATAGAGATGGAAAATTGAAAGTGAATGTAATCTGGTGGTAAGCAAAAACTGAAAATTCCAAGAGAGAATTCTCAAATTGAAGTTACGTTCAATACGTAACATTAAAGTTACGTATTGAACATAATACTATTCTCTCAAATATGTTGTAGATGTGAAATGACAGGAAGAAAACAATGTGAACTGGGAACAGTACTTCTAAGTACTTGAAAATTTTATGTGACCTGATAGTTGTCAGTAGAGTCATATTGGTATAACGCCATTCATGGGAGTATTGTTTTTTATACTGATTTGTCGGTTTAACTAGTCCACATCACATTTTACACTACCTGTTGAAAATTGGCACGATAATCATTCTCCTTGGGTGAGAGAGTGATATAGGCAACAACGCTTGACGAAATTGTCAAACAAATAACATTATAACGCCATGCGGCCTTTCTTAAAAGTTGAAATAACGAAGTTTGAAGATCGCATCCTAACCCAAATAATGTACTCGAAAGTAAAAATGCCCTAAAAATAAATTGTGGTTTAACAATTATCTTTAATTTTTATTTTATCTATAATTTATACTAATTTTTTTGCAAAATTAAATGAGAAAATCAATATAAAAAGAACCAGTGGGAGTGGCTCAGATTTTAGTAACAAATAGTGAAAATAGCAATATCCGTTAGACATGCGTTAAGCGCCAAAGCAACTAAGGCTAGAAAGCGTCAGTATATTGTGTCTTAGTGTATTCTTCAGTCGGTTTGTTGTTTTCTGGACGAAAAATTCGAGTGTCTAGGAGCAAAAAATCATGCTACCCTCAGCTGACATTGCCAACTAACTCAGCCTTGTTAAGAAAAAAAAAAATTCATAAAAATTCCTCACATCATTTACAGGATTCGAAGTCAGTCCTTTATCAGTGGGTGTGGGAGGATGTGAATATAACCACTATGCTGCCCTGGAATGCTCTGTTTTAGTTAGAAGCATTGAAAATTTATCATAATTACTATTCAGACAACCAATATATATTGATTTTAATTTATTTTTACTATTAGATGTAAATAGCTGTAAAGGTCAACGGAAATTACTTTCCTCAGAATAGGATAATCCAGTGGCTAACAAAATTTGGTCATTTTTAATTTAAATTATTTTTATAATGTCCACTATAGATATTTTAATATCCATTGGTCTGTCTGAAAGCGCCTGCATCTGCCAAATAAAGTCTAAAGCAGACGCCTCTGACCATCCAAGCGATTAAGTTAACTTCAGATCTGCAGACGGCGTCAGAAGTTCTACTTAATGGTAATGTTAGCCTCAAATGAAGGATATGACCTAGTGAGTTTAACCATACAAACAAGAATGGAGAGGTAAAGGAAGTATTGACCATTTACTAACTTTATATTTCAAACATGATATATTTTATATTGATTCGGAGTCTGCTTAAATGATGGTTCCCAAATCAGTTGCCGTTTATCATATATGGATTTAAAGTGATAATTGAAATGACCAGTATTTGATAATAACCAATAAATAGCACTATTTCTGTGGCCCTACTCTTGGCCATTTCTCCAGGAAGAACAGTGAACTGTAGCCATTAACTAGCCGTCCACATCGTAGTAGTTAGAGTTGATTGTACCGACACATCTTGGCAAGTTTCCAACGGTACATATAAAAAAGTACCTTCTTTTATAGCTTCAGAAGTAAGCTCTGTGAGACTGTTGGCTTCGGGTAGAAATGTCTGTATTATGTTATGCGATGGCCAGACGTTTTGTTTTTATACCAATGTCTATCTTAGTCGGGCTTTTGAATTAATCCATTGCTTGTAACTAATTATAGTCGTATCTTGTTAAAACTACACATTATTGAAGGAAAACAGAAGCTTAATATATTTTTTATATTAAAAATATGTTACACGCGTTTTAATAATAAACAAGCAACATTGGGAAAACAGCTGCTGAAATTACAATTCCCAATACCAGGACCACGATCCTTATTTTTATAACGCCCTCAGTTTTCATTTGAAAATTGTAGTTTGTTTAATTCATAAAGCGATAGTAATATAAAATGCCTACTTAAATACCTGAGCTAGCTTAATGGCTTTAACTATCAGGGTGCCAATGACATACGATTGTTTTCATTTTTTCGAAAATATTCTTCATATAAGAAATATAGTTCAGATTTATGTATAAAGATGGGCGATACTGATAGTTGTTTTGAAATGCAATTTTTTTAATAATTTTATAAATAACTTAATTTTTTAATTAAAAATCTAATCAGTTTGAGAAGCGGTTTTGCAAAAACTTAAATAAAATAAATCCGGAAAGCAATATACAATATGTATATGCATTATCAAAACTGTCTCCAAATATGCATTGTAAAATTTAATACTGGTAACAGCGATTAGAGGCATAGCTTAGAGGAAAAATTATTGTGAACGGTACAGCCGAAGGCAAATATTTGATATTATAGGCATCCTGGCATTCAAATTCCGAGTATCCA
Source organism: Mastigoproctus giganteus (assembly GCF_048544385.1). Taxonomy (NCBI): domain Eukaryota; kingdom Metazoa; phylum Arthropoda; class Arachnida; order Uropygi; family Thelyphonidae; genus Mastigoproctus; species Mastigoproctus giganteus. The sequence continues at coordinate 224,956,398 of NC_143579.1, read as the reverse complement.
ATAGAAATCGATCTACCACCTTACAGAGCAGTACATTATGCAAATTATTCATGCCTATATAAACACCCGTTGTGACTGCATCACTTCAATCCCGTTTTTTTGGAATGCTCAGTGGGACAGCGCTATCTCCAGTACTCAGGATGGCAAGTCATCGTTGTTTACATGATTTTTTGAGATGGCGGGCCGTTGGAAAACTTGAAGCCGGACAGTCGCAGGCAGAAGTGGCACGTTGGCTTAATGTGTCACGCAGCTCGGCACTGTGGAAGCAGTTTCAGAAGACAGGAACCATTACAAGAAAAGCTAGCCAAGGTCGCCCGAAGGCTACGTCAACCAGAACAGAACACTATCTGACTCTAATAAAAAGATGGAACCCTACGATGTCCTATCATCAACTGTCTCTTGAGGTTGCTGCGGCACCGGTGAAAACATTTCCAACAGGACTGTGTTAAGAAGGCTCAATTCAAGTGGACTCTAAGCGAGGAAGTCAGTGGTTTGTAACCCCGTCTGCGCGGTAGCACAGTAGTATCGTCACCGTCCTCCCCACACCGGGTGAAAAAAGGCCCGGGTTCGAATCTAGTCGATGACGCGAGGAACTTTAATGGGCTTTTTTCACTCCGTGGCTGAGTTCGTCGATCTCAGACGAAGATAGCAAGGTTCTTTCCCCAGAAACTGGGTTTTTTTTGTCCAGGAAAATCGACCAAAGAATACATGCAATTTACAGACATAATACATACACAGGTATATGTAAGAAATTACGGGTGGCCCTAATATAATAATTTGAATTTTGAATCCCATTACCCCCAAACCACCGTAGACCTCGTCGAAACTGGTGCCATGAACATGTGACTTGAAGCCCTGGCAAATGGGGTACAGTTCTGTTTTCTGATGATTCCCGTTTTAGCCTACAAACAGATTCTAGACGTTATTTCATCTGGAGGTAACGAGTAATGAGGTAACATCCCTCCAACATCAGAGAAAGGGTCACTTACAGTGGAGGCGGTGTTCTAGTGTGGGGCGGAATAATTATCAACGGCCGTACCCCTCATGTTTTTGATAGTGGTACCGTAACTGTGCATAGTGACATAGTGTTTTTGTCTGGCAGCACCGTGCGTTTCCCCCCAACTCTGCATTGTTACTCTGTGTAGAATGCAATACTCTGTATAAGGTCAGAGTGTGTTAGTGTACATTTTGTGATGTATTATAGTGTATTATGTTGTTCTTCTGGCCACTTAGCCTGGTGGCCTGTGGACAGCCACCAAATAGTTTTCGTCACCGCACCGGGCAGGCGGGTCAGGACCATAGGAGAGAATACCTGTGGCTGGGCGAATCCTGGGGTAACTTTGGCTTCCAGGAAGAGCCCAGAAAAAAACCAAAAATAAAATTTTACTGGAAAGGAAATAGGGGGAGATAGACAAAAGTGGGATAAAAAAGGGGAAGAGGAAAAGAGGGGTATGTAGCAAAGGAGCCTGCCTGGTTTGAAAGGGGTTACAATAAAGGGTTTCCTGGAACAAGAAGCTTATCCTGGTCCGGGGAGAGTGAAAGAGGTGGTGGGGTGAAAATAGGGTAAGGATCACCCAGGGTGGGGGGAGACACAACCGCCCCCCAATTGTAGAAATGAAAGGACATACGGAAAGGGATCCCTATGGTATGGAGTCCGCATCAGACACCATAGTCCCACATTGGCCTGGGCTAGCCTAAGTGACCAGTGGTAGCATCCCACACCATGCCGACTAGGAAAAGCGAACGACATGGTGTTAGCATGGATGACCTTCGGGTCTATAAGGTTCCCATGGGCATCCGTCTATCTAATGGACAGGCTGGAATAGAACATGCAATTAATATCATTAGCTCATCATTCTCTCTCTCTCTCTCTCTCTCTCTCACACACACACACCATTTTTGTTTTGTATTTTTTTTTTTTGCATTTTATACTTTTTCTTACATTTTACTTTTTTATCTCTACATTTCAAAGACAACATTTTATAGATTTTACAAATTTTTTATACTTTTTTTTTATTCCATATATCCATCATTGCCATTCGAACCTGGGGGCATGCAGTCAATTTAAACACCCTAACTGCGCAGCGGTACCGAGAACAGGTACTAGACCCTATATGCGACTTTTTTAGGGGTGCGGTTGGCCCAGATTTCACTTTCCTGCACGTCAACGCCACTGCACATAGAGCTCAAATGGTGGACAATTATTATTTTAGGGTCACCCGTAATTCATTACATAAACACGTATTTGTGTCTGTAATTTGTGTATCCTCTGGTCGATTTGCCTGTTTTAATGGACGAAAAACCCGAAGTTTCTGGGTGAAAAAACCTTTTTATCTACGCCTGAGGCCGATTAACTCTGCCACGGAGTGAAAAAAGTTCCTCGCGTCAACGGGATTCGGACCCGGGCCTTTCCCACAAATGTGGGGAGGACGGTGACGATACCACTGTGCTACCGCGCTCAAATGATGGAAGAATATCTTGAAACTGAAGATATACAATGAATGCTGTGGCTAGCACGATCACTAGACTTAAACCCGATCGAACATGTATGTGACGCCCTTGGGCGCCGCATTGCATGACGACAGCCAAATCTTCAGTCACTTGGTGAAAAGAGGTCTGTGTGGTGGAGAATGGGATTTGACACCACAGAATCTTATAGATACCCTTGTATCGCACATGGTTCACCGCTGTCAGGCCTGTTTAGTCATTGAAGGGGATCATATGTCGCACTGATGTCATGTGACATACATTTTCCAGCATCTTGTATAGATTTCTGTAATGTGACCTTTTTGGTAATTCTTATACAACTCCTATAAATGTCCCTTATTCCTGTCCGAAGTTTCCTACATTCCACCGTTGGAATGTAGGAAACACTGGTACACTACCATACCAAACTTGCCTCGCTTCGTTGCAAGCTGCACGAGTTACACCACGTTTTCTACATGTTCAGTTAATTTTGTCGAGCAGTACAGAACTATGTGCAGGGCTTGGGAAGTTACCAATTTTGGGCCTATACTTGTTAAATTTAGGCAAAAATTATTCATGAGCGCCTCATTTCAATGGAAAATATTAAAAAGAAGGTGAATCTTTAAAAAAAAAATTGAAAAATATAAACAAAACAAATACATTAATATAACATTCTACAGATGAAATTCGCCCTAAAATAGACTGGTACCTAAATTCTAAGGATATGTGATCTCCTTGAGTACCAATACAGCCGTTACATCGAGTCCTCATGTTGGGAGGACTCGATGTCATCAATTAATCCATAACATCAGGTGGACTCAATGTTATGACCATTAATTATTGCAGAAAAATTAATTAATTAGTGCTGAAGATATCAATTCCCATTCTTGCTTAAGTGTTGACAGATGACAATGAGGCTTCTTGGAGGGATCTGCAACTAGCAACAGTCCTGCCTATAACATCTCAGGCATATTATACTGAGCAAGGTCTGAGGGCCTGGCTACGCACTCTATCCGGGAAATACTCTAAAGGTATGTTTCATTGATTACTCATTGAGTCAATGGTAATACTACCATAGCGCCAGGTCCACCATCGCGGTAGAAGTGGTCGGTTTCGAAGAGTCAGGGATCGGACAGCTGGTTTGATATAGTTAAAGATCTCATGAGGATCATTCAACAATCTGACGGAGGATTCAGAATTATATTTTTTCATGCATTTAGTGCATGCATTATGATCCATTAAATCAAGACCTACTGTTCCTGCAAGTGAGCCAACATTAGGATCAAGGATCTGATCTATTGTATTTACCTTAAAGCCATGAAAATTCCTCATAGGAAAGCACCGAAATCTGTATGGCTTGATAGTAGTTCCAGCCCACACTATCACTGAAGACTGTACCTCGATTCATCAGTTAAGAACAGTTGAGATAAATAAATAAATTATATGAGAGCACTGCGGAGATAAAAACATAATTTTGATGTATTTGATTGTAACCATCAATCGTTTTCCCAAGAAACTAGAAACTCTGCGTGATAACAAAACATAATTTATGAAATTTCCAATTTACGATTTCCAGGTAAAAAGTTCCATAATGCAGAATATAATACAGTATATTTGTACTTATTCTCTGGTTGGTTTTTCAGTTTTATGTATGAAAAAAAAAAAGGTTTCCTAGAGAAAAACCATGCCATCCTATCCTGAGACCGACTAACTATCCCGAAGTTTGGGAGCAAACAATTAAAGTTCCTCCTGTTGATGAGATGAGATGAGATGAGATTGATGAGATTAAAACCAAGGTCTCTTCCACACAGTATGAAAATACAGTGATTATAACCACTGTGCTACATACGAGAGCTGCCAGAAATGTGATATTAAGATGTTGCATATTGGCCGTGCCCATTCGCCAGACAGCAGAAACAGCAAGACCCCAAAATCAACCGTTAAAATCATTCTGCTCCAATGGAAGCTAGAAGGTAATGCGGCCATCCATCCCAAGCCAGGTAGGCCACCAACAATGACGCCCACCCCCTCGCCAGGGTATGTCGACATTTGAAAGAGACAGTAAGAGGAATTCGCAACTGTGCTCTTAAGGAATGGACTTTAGATACAGTTGACAGAACTGCAATTAGCGCAGGATCAACAACCTCAGAAAGCTATACAGAATGGGTTTCCATGGTCGCTCAGCCAAATCTGTCTCCTAGCAATGGGCGACAGCTTCTGCTTAAGAGTACGTCACCGTCTATCCCGAAGCATTGGACATTACAGTAGAGGCAGAACGTGATGTATTACGCTGTACTAGGGGTTCTCAACCTTTTATAGAGTAGGAGCCACATTTAAAACCCAAAATATCTACAGAGTCACTATATGTAGGTGGATTATGAAATTAAAATTACAACTGAAAATTCACTCCTTTAATTAAGGTTTAATTCATATAATTGTAACATTTTTGAACGAAGGAGAAAAACTAGTTTTTTCTATACAGAGAAAGCAATATTTTGTGATATGTTTATCCAAAAAAACAAACAAACAAACCAAAAACACTTCTATTGTATCAGACAATAACTTCCAGTTTAAACCTACATTTCCTACTACTGAAAGATGAAAAAATTTTTCCCCTCTCTGTTTTAAATAAAATTAATTCCTTTAGGGAGGCCCAGCAGTTTCAGAAAATGCTTGAGATAACTCAGCTAGTCACTCAGGAAAGCTTTGAGTCACGTGAAGCTTGCGAGCTTCACATGACTTCTTCGAGGAACTCCTAAATGTGACTCCTTCACATGACTTTTTCAAGGAACTCCTAAACCAGACTGCAGGCATCAGACGATCCTGGATGTAGCGTACCAGTAAATCCAAAGAATGGTTTCGTCCAAATTGTATCACAAATAATAAAGTTTAGTGATGGTATGGGTCTGTGTATAAGATTTGATTTTGTTCTACTGGTTGTTGTCGATGAAACCATAAATGCAGTTGTCTCTTGTGACATTCTGAACAATTTTGTCTTACTTTCAGCAATACTTTGGAGAAGCAGTGACAAGAAGAACATTACTGCCCAAAGCATGGTCAGAAACATTGGTTTAAGGAGAATATTATGGTAAACCTATAACGTCCAGCCCAGAGATCGGATCGAAATCCAAGTGAAGAATACCTTCGGGATATTTTCGAACAACAATTGAGAGCTAGAACCTAGTTCGAGAAGTAACCAGCCGCAATTGCACCGGGGAGAATGGCATCGTGTTTCAATGTCTACCCAGACTTCATGTTTGGTTCCCTTTTATTATTAATTTTTATTTATTTTATTTTTTGGCCGATGCAACAAAAGCCTATGGTTTCCTTAATACATGGTTTATACTAAAAAAGATTTTAAAACCTTTTAAAAGGTTTTTCCCAGAAGATTATTGTTTCCATTAAAGCCGACAGGGATGACACTCGAATAAAGTGTCATATTAGGGACTCCGAGAACTAATTCATCTGCCCATGTGTAATATGTTCATAAATTGCATGTGTTCTCTGGTCGATTTGCCTGTTTTGCTGGACGGAAAAGCCCGAGTATTCGTGAAGAAAACCTTGCTCTCCACGCCAGAGACAAACAAACAAACTCAGCCACAGCGTGAAAAAAAAAGCCCATAAAAGTTCCTCGCGTCATTGACGGGATTCGAACTGGGCCTTTTTTTACCCGGTTGGTGTGGAGTTGTAATAGGGTTTTAGGAGCATCTGCAACTAAAGTCATATTGCTCCGTGTATACTGTCTGTAAATTGCGTGTGTTCTGTGGTTCGATTTTCTATTCCCTAGACGAAGAAACCATGTCACCCTCGCCTGAGACCGACTAACTCAGCCACGTTGTTAAAAACTCGGTGTGGGAAGGACGGTGATTTAACCAATGTGCTACCTGCGTGGACATGTTTTTTTTTGTTTTTTTTTTCGAATAATGACTTGTGGAAAACAAAAACACTATTATACAATATTAAATTAAAACACTGTTATGCAAATTGCAACCAATAATGATGAAAAATTTCCCAATGACATCTGCATATGAGCAAAAAAATTTTAATTAAAAATGAAAATAAAACAAATTAGTTAATGTATCTGTGAGTTACATTTCAGGCTCTTTAGCAAAGAGTACTAATTTATGATTTATTTTAAAAAACGAACAAAAAGCAACGACTTTTATGCGCGAACAGAGAACATTTCGTTTCTGCGCATCCACCACATTGTTTATTCATTCCTCCAACCAGTGCATGACAACAAACATAATATCCACTGCCTCACTGTAACATACGATATATGGATAGGCTACATTATGTATGGAGAAAAAATAATAAATAACATTTGCCGGATTTCAGTTTGTCTAATTTTAAATAAAATTGTCAAGGTCAATAAATCTTTCTGAAAGATATGAAATTTTATGAAAATCCCTCCACTGCGGTTGGAGTTATTACATGCGGACGGACATGGTGAAGACAATAGGATCATTATACATATATTCTAAGGCGCCCGAATAGAAAATTTCAGAAGAAAATAAATAAGCAGAAGCCTACACTCATCCAGGCCTACACAGGTCACAAAAAAAAAAAGCAGAAGCCTACACTCATACAGAAAAGTAGAGTTGTAGTCTTTTGTTTATTCCCAGGGGCTCACATCTGGTGAGTATGGACTTGGCACACCCAGGGTCCTGAGCTGGATATCATCATTCTTCTCTTTCCTGGTGATTCCCTTCTACTTTACTCTCTCTCTCTCTCTCTCTCTCTCTCTCTCTCTCTCGGCGCCTCCGTAGCCAGGTGGGAAGGAGCAGCAGTGCATAGCACACGCTTCTTGATTAGACCGGGGTTCGAGCCCGTCACCACCAAATACGGAGAATGCGGAAAGGTCAGGGAATGACCACCGCATATCCCGGAGCAATATGGCCTTACTTGCTAATGCTCCTAAAAACCAAATAACAAACAATCTCTCTCTCTCTCTCTCACAGGGTAACTCGGAAAATTTTTTTAGCTGGTGCAGCATATGGCTAGTAATAATAATAATAATAAAGTCTGACAACTTCTAGGAAACCCCCACTCCATTTTTCAACATTTTTTAATGTTTTATAGCATATTTATATGTGATGAATATTTGATTCCTGTATAGAATTCCAATATTAGAAATGTCACTACTATACATGTATAGTTTAATTAAACTGTAATATTGATATGTCTTTAGGGGATTTTCTCCCCCTCGTTCTTTAAATGAAATGAGGAACTAAGATAATGCGAAAATATTATTCCTAAGTCTGTTATTTGATTTGCCCAGATTAAGTAACTGTTATGAGAATTTTGCCATTATTTCATGGGACAGCAAATGTTAAGGAAAACAACATTCATCGCCTTCATCTTAAGACCATTGTCAGATGTGCATTCAAAGAAAATAAAAGGTTTCTAACATGCTGACAAATCCTAATTACACCGAATAGTTTAAAATCACGTGTAAACAAATCGTTGGCTATTTTTCTATTAACTCCGCAGAGGTAGTATGTAAATAAAGAATCACTGCTCTGGATGAATAGATATCAAAATGCTGGTGTGTTGGTGAAGTGGCGGTATATTGTATCTATATCATTCGATCGGTTTGCTGGGTGAAAAATCACCTAAGCCTCGCCACTTTGTGAAAAAAAAAAAAAAAAGCCCATAAACATTTCTGGCATTACGGGATCCAATTATTTAGAGAAAGCAGCGATATACAGCCAATATACAATTGAGAAATGAAATCGGCGATGTAGGTGTGTCCAGACAGTCACACAGGCCACAAAAATTGATTGATTGGTAGGATCTGTCGATTTCTGAAGAAAGTAACGAAAGCGAATCGAACAACATACTTAGAAAAATGTTACATGGGGGTTCCTGATTTCCATAAGACTGTGGAAATCGGGAGTTCCTGATCCGTAGAATGTTGTGCTGAATTTTTACAGGAGAGCTAGTGCTCACAAGCCTCACATTAACCCAACGAATGCCGGTTGTAGTTTGCAGTGGGTACTAACCGTTGTTCTTGGATCATGAATCAGAAGAACAGGTTCTATGGAGTGATATTCGCTTTACGCAGTCCTCAGAGTATATGATCGATTGTGGGTGTCTAGAATGTCTAGGGAGCATCACAATAATTTAGTGTATTATGCATACAATGAAGTTTGGAGGAGGCGGAGGCAGAGTCATGAAGTAGTGCTGCTTCTCGGTTTTCGGAGTCGAACTGTTGGCTGTAGTACCAGAAATCGTCGGTGCCGAGTCATACACCGATATCTTGGGCAACTCTGTGGGGGCCTACACTCTTGAAAGTCCTATGAAAATGTGAAAATGGGTTCTTCATGTTTCAGTACGATAATGCTCCATTCCATATAGCAAGCAGTATGAAAACTAGCTTCAGGAAAACGAAGTCCAACAATTTTCCAAGCCTTTCCAAAGTTCAAACCCGAATCTGATCAAACACCTTTCGGATGAACTGGAATGCTGGATCAGAGCGCGGCCTCTGGGCCCCTCTTCTACAGTCGACGTGGCACTGAAGAAAAAATGGACACTGATTCCGGGCTGTCTGTTGCATTACATACTGAGGATTAGCATTAGCATTGGCACATGATAAGAGAAAGCAAGCTTATATAGCATCAGCCAAAAAAAAAAAAAAAAAATCCTTATTTCACCCATCCACTCGCTCCAAACGGTTGCCAAATTCTCCCTTGAATCTATTTAAGCTATCAACTACAACGACAGATGGAAGTTTGTTCCGCACATCTATCCTACAAGCTTCTTTCCTCACTTTGAATTCAGGCGATTATTGTGAGCAAGAGGAAGATTCCCATCAGCATTGAGCATGCTCAAATCCATTCAAGCTTTTATACATCTCAATCAGATCACATCGCAGGTGCCTAGTCTCCAGAAATTGTCATTTGCAAAACTTAAGCCTTTCTTCCTAAGAGCAACCCTTTGTTACATTCACTAATCTTGTTGCCCATCTCTGTACTCGTTTCAACAACTCCACATCCTTCTTAAAATGAGGCCTCCAGACCTATATACAGTACTCAAGGTGTGGCCTGACCATTGCATTATATAAGGGGATAATCACCTCCTTATCCTTGCTAGAAAAATTCCTGTATATCAATGACAAGACACCATGAGCTACTCTTGTAGACCGTCTGCACTGCTCAGAAAACTTCATATCTGCCTGCACAATTATCCCCAGGTCCTTTTCATTCTCTACCTCTGTCAGTGTAGTACCACATAGTTGATACGTTACTCTGGGGTTACTACTTCCCATATGTAATATTTTACATTTGTCAATCTTCATTTGTCAAACTTCATTTGCAACCTCTCAGCCCACCTGCTGAAACCTTTCTAGATCCTTGCAGCAGGGTACTGTCATTAGTGTCCTTAACAACCCTGCCAAACTTCGTATCGTCTGCAAACTTGGACATTAAGCCTGATATACCATCATCAATATCATTTATAAATACAGAAAATAACAATGGACCCAACACTGAACACTGAGGGACTCCACTAATAACATTAGTCCACGAAGAGCAGTGCCCATTGATTACCACTCTCTATCTTCTCCCACTGAACTATCCCTTTATCCATAGCAGCAATTTGTCTCCAATGCCACACTGCTCCAATTTGCGCAGCAGTCTTCCATGTGCAAAGGCCTTTCTAAGATCCAAATATATGATATCAAAGTTATTCTTTGCGTCCAGTTCCTTTGTGACTACATCATATTATCCAATGAAATTGGTCAGACAAGACTTCACGTTAACAAACCCATGCTGTTTCCGAACTCTAACAGAAGTCTTGTCTAGATGATCCTGCAATGCTTCTTTAACCAGTGCCTCCATTAATTTCCCTGGAACAGAAGTTAAACTAAGAGGTCTGTAATTACCTGTGCCTCCCATTGATTCTCCTTTGTTGATTGGGGTCACATTTGCATATCTCCAGTCCATGGGTACCTCCCCTGAGTCCAGGGAAGCTCTCATAATTATGGCTAAGGGTTTGCTTACTTCCTTTGCCGCCTCCTTTAATATAACTGGATAGATCCCATCCACCGCAGGTGCCTTTCTTGTATTTATCTTCAACAATTTATCCTCCACTTTACTCTCAGTTATTAGAAGATTATCTAGCTTACTGACAGAGTTTAATATACCGCTGGCATTCCCCTCCCAGAATAACTCCTCATGTGTGAATGTAGATGCAAAATATTCATTTGGTTTGTTAGCTACCTGAGCAGGATCATCAACAGTTGAACCATCGATATTAAGTGGACCAATCTAATTCATTCCCTTCCTTGTAGAGTTTGCATTAGTAAAGAACTCTTTGCTGTTTTTCTTTGCATGCCTTGCCAAGGATTTCTCGTAATCTGCCTTCGCCTGCCTAACCTCCTTTGTAACTTGGTTGCATATCAACTTGTATCTATCATAGGCGTCTGTGTCATGTGTTAATTTGTAAGTATCCCATGCATTTTTCTTCTCTGCCCCATGTCTCATTAGTTCATCTGACATCCATTTAGGCCTAAACCTTGAACAGTATTTCTTAGTTGGTATGTAAAGCCTAGTAGCTTCCAAGATAAGTTCTTTGAATGCTTCCCATTTTGAATTTGCTGTTGTTAACATCATCAGTTGGTCCCACCGTATAGAATTTAAATACTGTCTCAGAACACCGTAGTCACCTTTCCGAAAGTGAAAACCCTTCCCTTTACCCTTGATGGTAATTACTTCTTTGAGAAAATCCCACTTCAGCACGCTGTGATCACTACCACCTAGTGGTTCCTTTATCTGCAGATTCTTAATGCATGAAGAAAAACTACCGATAATGAGATCAAGAGTATTACTCCCTCTGGTTGCCTCCCGAACATGCTGATGTAGAAAACAATCATCCAATAAATCACCAAAAGCCTTGCTAGTGTGTGAGTGACCAACCCACAAATTCCAGTCAATCTCTGGGAAATTAAAATTTCCCAGAGATTGAACCCCATTATAAGACACTCTGATTTACTGGCCCACTCTATTTCTCTGCACAATTGCTCATTAAACTCATCAGATTCATTAGGCCTATAACACACACCTACTCTCATTTTTTCTTTCCCAGTACTTAGGTCACACCAAACTGACTCGATATTGCATTGTCCACCAACATCAATTGGATGCAGTTCCTTAGATTTTGTGTTTCTTAACCAACAGCATAACCCCTCCTCCCTTCCTGTCCTGTCTATCCTTTCTGTACACATTGTACTGCCCAAATTCCAATTCTGCACTGCTTATGTCTGTGTGACATCACGTCTCTGATATCCCAACAATATAAGTGTGGTGGCCTACACTCTTGAAAGTCCTATGAAAATGGGTTCTTCATTTTTCAGTACGATAATGCTCCGTTCCACATAGCAGGCAGTGTGAAAACTAGCTTCAGGAAAACGAAGTCCAACAACTTTCCAAGCCTTTTCAAAGTTTAGACCCGAATCTGATCAAACACCTTTGGGATGAACTGGAATGCTGGATCAGAGCGCGTTCTCTGGGCCCTCTTCTACAGTTGAAGTGACACTGAAGAAGAAATGGACACTGATTCCGGCTGTCTTCGCCAACGGACTGATCAAAAATATTCCACCAGGGATCGATGCTGTTATTGGGACGAACGACTGGCCTCCACTTTATTAATTTGTTCTTTAAAATTCCTGTTTTTGCCAAAGCTGATGGTTTCCGATCGCTTTTGGTAGAATAACATATTTTTGCAGGCCTAACGAGGTGTGTAGAATATTAAAATCTAATTTTTAGGTCATTATTCTTTTTATACACTCTGGACCGTATTTGGGAAGAACAGTAGTATCCATACAGTATATGCTTCAAATGTACTGAGAGACAAAAAAAAAAAAAAAAAAAAACTGCAAGATAGTGCTGCCATCTAACGACATATCGATATATCCGTATGTTTTTTGTTGTTGTTGGTTTTTTTCTTTTGAGTAATCATAATTCCAAATAAACAAACAAACAAAAACATAAAGCATAAACAGTAAAGGAAACACATCTCTAGCTGAATAATGCATGAGATTAAAATTCTAACACCATCACGGTTAAGGGGAATTATATTTTTCCTTAAAAGCTACGAAACGATGCTTATATTTCAGAACTTTTGGATGTTCTCTACAAATTCTTTTCCTAGAAAAAGCTCTGAATCAAAATACACCGTTAGAATTTTTCGCATTTTTATGAAATGGAAATGATCCAACAAAATCGTGCTCTTAGAAGCAAATCAGGAAATGTAAAAACATAAGGGAAGGGGGGAAACAATGTCTTCCATCCGAATTGCGATGGGAACATCTGCATTACCCATTCACTATGACTGGGACACTAAATGAAAAGGGTAAAAAATCTGGTTACGAAAAGGAAAATTTTAATCACTTGTGTAACTTTCATGAGTGTCAATGATACTCATGAACTTTCTCAGGGACATTGTCTATAAGTTTTTATAAAAAAAGGTGGATGGATGCTGGAATCTTGCTCCACTTCTCCCCTTGAACCAGGTCGTCATGTACTGGCCCTCAATTATTGTTCCAAACACCCCAAAGGTACTAGTATGCAAAAGACTAAATGATGCAAGGATGCCGACTTTTTCTGCATGTTAATAAAAAAAATGTATATCTTACCGATCGCGTTCTCGCGGTAGCACAGTTGGTGAATTGTCATCCCCCAACAGCGGATGGAAAAGACCTCAGTTCTAATGCCGTCAATGACGCGAGAAATTTTTTTTTGGGTCATTTTTTCACAATATGGCTTTGTAGTTTCAGGCGAGGGTAGCATAGTTTTTCGCCTGGAAACTCGGGTTTTTTGTTCATCAAACAGCAAATCGAACAATTCGTACGAACACATGCAGTTTACAGACATATTATATACGGTGCGATATGGCCTAAGTCGCTGATGCGCCTAAATCTACAACAAACAAACAAACTTACCGATCCCATTCAGGGTCTTATGCAGCTAAATCAGTTCCTCTGCAAGATGTCTAGCTGCCAAGTTTTGCACTGTGCACCTTTCTAAGCCATTTTTCATATGGACATCGATTATGCCCCTCACTAATATGAGCGCTCTTTAAATGGGTGTTCAGTTGGATCCAGAAAATAGCAAATTTACTACATTATTTTCCTCGTTCCCTATTGTGCTGACTTTGCTATGTAATGTTTTTTGCATGACAACGTTCCGCTTGAACGTACAAGTATGGACCCCTCTCCAAAGAATTTTCACAAAGTAGGTAGGGCAGAAACGTTCAGAACGACAAAAGAAATAATTGTATTGTCGTTCTGAACATTTCTGCCCTACCTACTTTGTGAAAGTTCGAATAAAACCTGTGGATCAAGCCCAAACCACGCAAATCCAACCCACACAATCGCACTAATACTGTCACCAAATTTCCTTTTTGGTATAATCCAATCTGGATGAAATTGTTCTTTGATCGTTCACCACACTCGGGTGCGTCCATCCCTTTCTTGGACTGAGTAGATTGATTCATCACCCAACATTACATTCTTCTATTGCTGTAATTTTAATGCTTCTGTTTCCTGAACGAGGATAGGCGATGATGCATTACTTCAGCTTACCAGTAGCTGCACAACATGGTAACTTATTTTGGTACGAAGTGTTTTTCCTGATGGGAAAAGCACTTCGTATGAGAATAGGTCCATTTATCCAATTTCTTTCGGCTGTTTTGCAAGAGCTTGTTAAGGATTTTCGATTTCCTCTCACTATAAGTTTCAACTGTCGATGTGCTCTGAGAATAATTAATGTTGGTCTACTCGGCTTGGAATAAATAGGCGTATTAACTCATGCCTTCCATTGGTGATGTTTCCAAAGGTTGATTTTGGGTATCCCACTCTGTCTGCTGTTTCCCTTCTTGGGTCCTCTGGCGTTCAATTTTCGTAGACGACTGGAGGAATTTTTTTAAATCTTGGTCGATTGAGGCTGTAATTGCTGATTTCAGGCGGAAGGAGTAGGGTTTCTCTCGTGAGTCATTCCGGGATTTTCAGCCCGCACAACAATCAAATTGGCTCCACACTTTGTACAAATATGACTAAAAATATAAGGGTACACTTGGATGTACATTGTCATTGAATGTATATGTTTTTTATATATCATACTTTTCACTAGTACTGTCATCTACCTGTCATGGGATTTCTGGAATTCACCATTACTTTCCATGGGAGTCGGGGAGGCGTTCCAATACGTTTGAAAGACAATGCATATTTTATTCGAAAATAACTATAAATATGTTTATTTGTATGTTGCAAATTTCAGGGATACATTTGTAGCATCATCGAAAATACTGTGAAAACTGTGTAAGTTGATTATTCACTGTTCTATAAATTTCTAGTCAACATGCAAAGGCGTTCAGGTGGTACTGAAAATTAATTAAATTTAAAAACAAGTTTTTCTTAAAATTATAAATTATATTACATACACACACACACAATACAAAACTTAAAAAGTCAGCCTTCCGTCGATCACCAAAGAAAAAAATGAACTAGGTCATTTGGAACATCTGATGAATATGATACATTTTCTAAACATATTTTTAATACTTATGTCTAAATTGCCAAAGAATTGCTAGTTTTTCCTAGTATTAGTTTTTTAAATTTAAAAGATTCTGTCTAATCTATATTTTTTTAAAATTAATTCAGTAATTCAGATACTTCTCAATTATTTTATTAGTTATATTGCTGTATATTCATCTAAGAATGGTAGGGAATTCCTCCCCCTACACACACACACCCTTTATATCGCTGTAACCAGTTTAATTATTTGCTTATAATATGCATGTGTGTGGAATTATGTGTAGAATATTCCCTTATTCAAATGCAAAGAATAAGAGCATTATAATTAAAGTTGATATAAATATGTCAATACTATAAATTGTCGATAGATGGCAGCACATTTCTTTTTCTGATATTCTTGCTTCAACAGTTAATGATCAAATCTGTCGCATTTTCTGTGCTCCATGTTATCGTCGATAATTTGCAAAGATAATAGTACATTTAATCTTGTTTACCTTTATTGGCATTCAGCATTTGATTATTTTTTCTTACAGCCGCAAGCCGCGGCCCAGACTTCCGTGCCCGATAAACATATCACCATCTATGTCTTGCTGGCAGGGGTTGCAGGGGGTTTAATGTTAGCTGTGGTCGTCATGGTTTGTTGCAAGGTGTGCCTGAAAAAGAAGAAACCGCTAACACGGTAAGGCATGATTTTATATCGATTCTTTGTGTCGTGGCGTTAACTTAACTAATAAATATCTTCAGGTGCAAGGACAGTGTTGCTTTGATTTCTGGAAAGTGCTGCGTAAAACGAAAATATCTAATATTCCGTGAAATAATATTAGTTAAGAAAAGGAGGAATTATCTCTATGATACCGTGTCTTAAAATAATATTGAATTTTTATTCCTTCTGTTTATATTTCGCTAATGTCTTTATCAAAGTTCATAAAGATCTGCGAACTCGTATTTAGCTTCCCACTTATGGAATTTTGTGATTATATCAGAAATAATGTACGCGCCTATTAATAATTAATCTGATCATATTAAAGCATTGGTTGAATTTTAAAGTTAATTGAAATCCCGTTAAATTTTTTTTAATAATTTTCAAATCGGTTAAAGCATCGTAAAATTCAAAGGTATGCATTAAATTTAAAAATATATTTTAATATAATTTTATATTTAATTCATAATATATTTAAGTTAATATTTAAATAAAATATATTTAATTTAATTAAATTTTAATTCAGATAAATAAGAGAGAATGCATCTGCATTCTCCAGTAGGTGGTGCTGAGATACTTAGTTTGCGCATGTCTATTCCAAATGTAGGCAACATGTGGTGTTCAGTAGAAGTTCAGAACGCCAGCACAGCAGGGCGCGAAAATACCATAGTCTGGACTCGGCTGTCAGCGTGGATATAGAAACAAGTTGTGGATTTTCAGATAGCACACCTTCTCCAAGGTAAGAAGTTTTATATATATAAAAGAATATAATTTTATTGTGCTTCTCTGGTATGCGATTTATTGGTGAGCGTATAAAAAACTTCTTTATTGGTGTCAGGAAAGATAAACTGCAGAAGAAACACAACGGATGGTAACTTATCAGCAAATAGCCGAACAGTGATTTGATCAAATCACAGTGCTTTAATTAAATCAATGTTTGATTAAATTACAGTGCTTTGATTAAATCACTATTTGTATATTCGATTATTGGATTGGAATGGTGGATAATTCCAGTTTGGAATGGTGGATAATTCCAGTTTATGATCAATTGGCCATCTTCAGTTGGTCCCTTTTTCTTTCTTTTTTTTCCTATTTGTCTATTCTATTATAATCTAAATATTCAAGATATTAAGCGACGATAAAAATTTTATATTATTATTATTTTTGTTTATAAAACAGTATAGACGTCACAAGTTTCGCAGGTTTACTCAGGTTCTGACCGCTTTATGTCCTCATCAATGTATGCGTTGTGTTTATTTATTTATCTATTTATTTCAGCAAATATTATAGAGTGAAAACGATAATATAATAAAGTATGAGTAATAACAATTTAAAGATGAATAGATGAATCAAAACATACCATAAAATCCAAAATAATCAAATAAAAAGGCAAATAACTTTATGTATTTAGCTGTTATGGAAATTTCCGAAATTAGCAAACGGATCTATTTTACATACAGGATATGAAGTCGATTTATTATTATTATTAGAGTCCTACATAGTGATGTGAAGAAGCAATGGCAGAGGTTCCAAAGTGTGCCCAAACCAAGTGAACCTCTGGGGATAACTTGTTTTTTTTTTTTTTTTTTTGGGGGGGGGGGGGTGAGAACTTGTTGATTTCATGAAATACTTTTTTAATGAGATACGGACAAACTATCCCACTAATCCAAGTACAAAGCGTTTATTTATTTATATTATTCGTATTTTATTTCTTTGAGATTAAATGTATTGAAGTATACAAGGAGTCTCAAAAATATTGGTACAAACGTTTAGGGGAGGTAGGTAACATCTAAAGGAATGTGAATCGCACAGGAACCCATAACCGGAAACATCACCGTAAGTTGGTACACGGCGTTGTTTATCAGTTCGCGAGAGGGGAAATTTCTGGTTTACTCATTCAAGCAATAGTCACCGCACGAAGAGTATGCATCGATATATGAACTGTGAGCTGTCAGACATGTACCTAGTGTATGGATTAGCAGAGGGCAATGGACGAGCTGCTCAACGAATTTATGGAGAATGCTTCCCAGACAGACGTGCCGGACTACCGTTTGTTTGCGCGTGTGCATCAAAATTTGTGCAATTATGGGTCATTTAGTGGTAACAGGAGTAGTGCGGGCAGACCACGTTCGACGCGAACTCCCGCCATGGAAGAAAGTGTGTTGAATGCCGTCCAGAATAATCCTACTACCAGCACACGTGCCGTTGCCTCTGCCTTAGGAGTGTCTCGTTGCAGTGTACAGCGTGTCTGGCACGACGATTCCTTACACCCCTTTCATCTCCAAAGGATTCAGTTACTGCTCTCCCAAGATCATCCTGCACGTGTGGCTTTTGCGCAGTGGTTTCTCCAAGAAAGTGTTCAAGACTTCAATTTTCCAGCCTATGTTTTGTTCACGGATGAGGCTTATTTCACTCGGGAAGGCTAATTCAATCAGCACAATGCTCATTTGTGAGCTCATGACAATCCACACGGTGTGCGCCCCCATTGCGCCCCACAACATCGCTTTGCAGTAAATGTGTGGGTAAGTATGGTCGGTGACTGCTTAGTCGGCCCATACCTGTTACCATCCTGCATGAACTCCGCTAAATATCGGATCTTTCTTGAACAAGTTCTACTAGGGTTACTTGACGATGTTATAGCAAATGTGAGACGCAACATTGGGTTTCAAAATGACAGGGCGCCTGCCGATTATGGAAGGTGTGTTCGTGACCATTTGAACAGGCGTTTTGGGCGTCGATGGATTGGCCGTGGTGGACCCATTGACTGGGTCCACTTGATATATCGAGCCTTGATTTCTTTCTGTGGGGGGCCCTCAAATCTATCGTGTATGAATCGCCTGTGGAGACGGAAATGGATCCCGTGGCGAGACTCGTCTGCGCTACTGCTACTGTCAAAGAAACTCCAGGTGTGTTCGACTGTGTCCACCAATCCATGCTGCATCGGTGTCACACATGCATCGCGTCTCATGGTGGAACCTTCGAGCATCTGTTGTAACATCATGAAATGCATCCATCTCGTACTCCATTGTTAATATTATGTCAAATAAAGGTTTGCCAGTAATTACTGTCTTGTGTCATTTCTGCTTCTTGTGCCTCTGCTACTACTTTCCCGTGACGTTTCCGATTATGGGTTCCTATGAGATTCACATTCCTTTAGATGTTACCTACCTTCCCTAAACGTTTGTACCAATATTTTTGAGACACCCTGTATATAAATTTATAAAAGTATGTGTATTCGTAGCCAAGTTTTATGTCAAATCTGTTTATTTACACTTGAATTTTTCATAAAATTTTATGAAACATTTTAAGGGGACTCAACGTATAAAAGTTTAGTAATCTCTGAACTATAGTTATCATCGGTTGGAGGGGTAACTATTATTTAATAGGCTCGGCAATACTTGTTTATTCAGTGTCATGTCTAAATGGAAAAAATATGGAAAACCGTCTGAACAAAAAATCTGAAACCGGACGAAGTTTTTACCATGCTCAAAACTTGGTATGGTGACGAATGTATTTTTCATAACGAACTAATGATTTATTACAAACGGGCCTAGGGATTGTAATACCGGTAGGAGTTATCTCAACAGTGTAGTGAGACTGCTAGGAAATCGGTGATATATAGATAATTTGTCAGTAGAAATGAGAAAATTATCTGACTCTACTGTTATTATTCAGACTGTGATCTGGTCATTCAGCATTCAGACCACATTTTGAATACTGGTCCGGAAGCCTAATTTCAAGACGGATGTCGGTTTACCTGAAAGGTTACAGAGGACAAGAATTGTGGATGCAAATTCGGTGATAGGAAGAGGTATCTGCGAACTCTGGAAGTTTGAAATTAGGCATTATCTTAGTGACAGCGAGATATAAGTTTGATGGCGAAAGTTCAAGCGGGATACAGTGAAAGGTGTTTGCTCAAGAAGAGATGGAAAATTAGCAATGGAGCTTATGAGATTGTACCAGCAGGGTGAGGTCTTCGGTAGGCCAATACCCTCACCTTGTTGATTTAAGAGACGAATGGACAAATTATTAGAATGGATGGGCTGAAGCGTGTCGTACTGTTTTTTTTTATTTATTGTCTGACGATATGTATTCTGCTTCTTTGCAACACTTTGCCATTACTAAGTTCACGTAACTAGTAAGTGAAAATGATTCATTGGTTATAGAAGTGTGTAACCATGGACTTTAATTATATTAAACTACGGTGTAGGTCAGTGGTTTTCAACCTTTTTTTAATAACGGCACCCCCAAGTAATTTATTTTAATTTGCGGCACCCCTACTCAATTTTCTGCTCGTTAGATCCGATTCTCTCTCCCTGTATATATATATATATATATTAAAAAATATATATGTTATATGATATTTATTACAATAATATAATTATAAAAATTACATTTCATAATACAAATTATATATATATACAGTATATAATTTTATTCTTTATACAGAGGGTACTAAGTAAACATCAATTATAGATCACCACAAAATTAAAAAGATACTGTACACCTTTTTATAATGAAATAAACTTATAAATTAAAATATAATAATAAGTTTAAGTAACTTAAACCCAAATTACGTGGTACCCCTGGAATGTTGTTGTGGCACCCCGGTTGAAAACCACTGGTGTAGGTGATATCTGACTGTACCTTACGATGTTCGAATTATGATGACCTGGGCGGACTTTTCCTCAGTGTGATTCGAAGCATAGTTTGTGTTCTGAGAACATAAATATGTCCAAATGTGTCCAGTAAATATTTATCTGAGATGGTTTAGCTCTTTGAGCAGTGTGGGATGTATATATGTATATAAACTGTTTGACCTGTGGAAGATAAAATATTTTAGAAGTTAAGTTTTAAGTGGAAGCAAACAAGATTGACATTTTTCATTAAGAACCCAAGTGAGATGTCTACACAAACAACATCTCCTCTCAGTAATTGTATTTACAAACCAAAACGGATAGCGGGGGTGGATGATCTTTCACCGATGAATACCATACAAGGTTGCCGCTTGCAATTTGTTGATCAAATTATACGTTAAACTTCTCACAATGTTCCCTGTTTCAGGAAGCGATACAATCATATTTACAAGGAGATAAAGAGAATTTGTATGAATATGCAAATCGTTTCGATCTCGCTGTTATGTGCAGTATTAAATTTCTCTGTGCTGACGTCACCGCTACTCCAAATCTCTTACACATCTCTACGCCCTCTGGGAAAATATTCCAAAGAGTGTGGGAGATACGTCTAACGAAGGCTTCTAAACACGTCATTGTTCTCCGTAACCATAGCAACAAACTTAAAATAACCGCAACATGCTGATAGACTTCGGAGGTATGCGCGGCTCTGAATCACAATGTATTTATCCACCCCATCGAAAAATGGGACTCATTGTCTTGCAAGGAGTATTGTAGAAATAGTGAAAGGTACCTTGATTATAAGAAAAATATTTTCAGTAATAAAGCTTTTCTAAAAATTTTACATTTAAAATTTGATATCAACACCACCTCGGTGGTGTTGATATCAAAGTTTACTTAAAGAAAACATTTAAATTTGCAGAGATGGAACCACAATTCTCCCCCACTCATTGAGATAGACTCGAACTGGGCCCCCCTTTGTTGTGTGTGTTTGTGTTAATCGCCAAAGAAACTAAGCCACGAGGCGTTAGTATATTTTGTCTGTAAATTGCAGGTGTTCTTCGATCGGTTTGTTGGATGTACAATCCTAGTTTCCGGGAGGAAAACCTTGCAATCCTCACCAGAGACCGACTAAATCAGTCACATTGTGAAAAAAAGCTTATAGAAGTTCCTCGTGTCATTGACGAGGTTTGGACCCGAGCATTTTCTAGCGGGTGTGATTATATCCACTTGTCACCCTGGAAGGCTATGGTCCTGCATACGCTCAGTGATCACTGAATTATGACCACCGCATCCCTAATAGACTACGACGAATAGCTCGCAGTATAAAAAGATGAACAGCTTCGTACGTTAGAGCAGTGGTAATTTGAATCTGGTCGTGCAAGTCAAAGTGATAAAGTAGCAGTTATGGGACGTAGTAAAGGTATAACGGATTTCAAAAAGGGCATAATTGTGGGAATTCTTGCGTCGAGTGCTTCCCTATCGAAAACGGCACGTCTTGTCATTTGCTCACGGTCCACCGTGAATAAAGTGTACAAAGAATGGTGTCGAACAGGTTAAATCATCTCACACTGACAGAACTGTAAAGGGTTGCGCAAGGTGGATGATCGCGGTGATCTCAGACTGCAGGGCGTTATACGAGCTCAACGGCAAATCACTGGGGAATGCAAGAACAATATTTAAAATGACGATGTGCTGCACACTCAGATATGGGGTTCCGCGGCAGACGACTCAGGAGACCCTCTCCTCACCGCTGTCGACAGCGAATGCTGTGGTGTCAACAACACGCTGATTGGACACTGGAGGACTGGAAACGAGTTGCTGGTCCGATGAGTTCAAATACTTGATACAACCCGCCGACCGAAGCCTTTGTGTGGCACAACAAACACAAGGTGCATGGACCCATCATGCATAGTGCCCACTATCCAGGCAGGTGGCGGTGGTTGCTTAATAGGTGGCCTGTTTTGCTGCAAGGACTAGAACCCCTGGTGCGTACGGGCCAACGTTTCACTGATGAGGTCTACCGGCAGCTTTTAGGAGCCCATGTGCGCCATGCCATATTGCATTTTTATCCTGACAGAACTGGGATCTTCCAAAACGTTAATGTGCCGTTTCATCGGGCCCGCACTATACTCGAGTGGTTCGAGGTACACAGTGAAGATATTACCCATCTTCATTGGCTTCCAAATTTGCCTGACCTTAATCCAGTTGAACACCTATGGGATGTTTTGGAACGGGAAGTGAGGCGTATGGGCACACTCAACCGTCATCTGTTCCCACACTGCCCTCGTTAGTAGAATCGCCATCCTCCTCACACTGGGCGGAAAAGACGAGTTCGAGTCCCGTCGGTGACAGTAGGTACACGGTAGGCGTACCTAATAAAGAGGAGCTACTCTTTATTAGGTACACCTACCGTTTCCATGAAATGGAGCGTCCTTCTTAACAGAACCAAGCGTTTGACTACGATGTACAGTAGACAGGTACGTCGCGACTTGTGTTGTGTTTCTGTCTAGGCAGCTCTGATGGTTCCGCGCATATCCACTGCGATGTTACTCAGAAGAAGCTGTCCTTAGCCAAGCCAGTCATGAGTGTTGTGTTAATTTTTCGTGCATTAGTATTGTGTGACTAATCACTTCCTAACCAGGGAGCGAGCGATCACTTGGAAGGCTGTTACTTAGCCACTAGGAGACGGGCCAGGTGTGCTATACTGATGGCTACTTAGGGATGCTGTACGTATGCAATTCTGGATGAGAATGGGCAGACAAAAATGGCTTAAGTGACTTTTAAAGTGGTGTGGTAGTAGGCGCCAGGCACGGTGAAATGATTATCTCGGAAACTGCAACCCTGCTGGGGTTTTGATGTAGGATTATGTCTAGGGTATGGTGTCCAATTGATCACGTCTTCGCAGTAGCACAGTGGTTATAATCATTGTCTTCCCCACACCGGGCGGAAAAGGTCCGAGTTCGAATTCCGCCAATGACAAGAAGACTTATGAGTTTTTTTTACTCCGTGGCTGAATTAGTCAGTCTCAGGCATGGTTACCCCCCCCCCCCCACCAAGAAACTCGGGTGTTTTGTCCAGCAAACCGACAAAAGTACACAGGCAATTTAAGACATAATACACACGATTGATGAGGTAATTCTCGGGTAACCCTAAATTTTTTTTTTCTGGTTAAATTTGAAATAACCTAATTCAACAATAGTAACTAGAGAGGCATTTTAGAACTCATAATATGTTATACCTTGCCACTGATGGTGTATTGGCCATCGACCTAACAGGGTTCTGCTCCTTTCGGCAAATAAAAAACAAAAAAAACAAGAAGTTATAATTACAGTAGGTCCAGGAACACCAGCACTGCATAGTTCAGGATTAGAAAAACGTTGCAGGTCTAACGAATCACGGTTGCTGCTGCTTCACGCTGATCGGAGGACCTGTGGTCGAAAATATCATGAGTTCTCGTACTCATCCCGCCGGGTGAGATGTAGTCAACGATGCAAATTAGTTGTGCTGTTGAATGTTTTCTTGGTCCACACTGCCAGTCCACTTCCTTAAATACCAGAGAAGCAACATCTGGATGCCACAGTTTATCTAGAAATTGTTTCCTACCAGACGTATCCTCTTATATCTTCAGTGTATCCATCTGCGAATCGGTCTTCCAACAGGTTAATGCGCCGTGTCATAAAGCCAGAGTTGTACAGAACTGGTTCCAGGAACATGAGTGTGTATATTCAGATTACTGCAGTGGCCTCTCCACTCAACAGATCTCAATCAGTTGACCAGTTCTGTGTTGATTTCCCCGTGGGTAGCACAGTTTGTAGGATCGCCGTCCTCCCCACACCGGGTGGAAAAGACGAGTTCGAATCCCGTCGATGAGTGAGGAATTTTTATGGCCTTTTCACAATGTGGATGAGATATCCCCAGGGGCTCACATCTGGTGAGTATGGGCTTGGCACACCCAGGGTTCTGAGCTGGATATCATCATTCTTCTCTTTCTTAGTGATTCCTTCTACTTTTGACTCTCTCTCTCTCTCTCTCAGGGTAACTGAGAATTTTTTTTTTGGCTGGTGCAGTATAAGCCTCAGGCGTCCTTGCACCAAATGGCTAATAATAAAAACCGATTATTATTAATAATGATAATAATCGGTCTCACGCGAGTACAGCATGGTTTTTTTCTCCCGGAAACTCGGGTTTTTCGTCCAGAAAACAGAAAATCGACTACAGAACACGCAATTTACAGACAGTATACACGGAGCAATATGGCCTTAGTCGCTGATGCTCCCAAAATCCTACTACAACAACTACTGTGTTGATTTAAATAAGCTGTGAGTAGAGATGCTTAGCCATTCAGTTTTACCGCACCTGTGGCAGCAGTTGAGTATGCATGACCAGATTTCTTTGGCACGCTTTGGGTACGTTATGTAACCCATGCCACGACGAATCCAGGCTGTTTCTAAGGGCTATGGGAGAGGCCTACTATTTATTAGGTGGGTTTCTTTTCCTAATAAAATGACCATTCAATGTATAATGCTGACAGAAAAAGAAGCTCTCGCAAAAAAACAGTCTGAACCACAAAGGTTGAGATAACAAGAAAAACGTCTATTAAAAATATTTAAAAAATGGTTAACTGAACTTTTGGACACCAGTTTAGATCTGCAACCAACATGAGGCTTAGAATGGCTCAGTCTCTTATTTTATATATTTATTGTATGCACCAAGCCGCATTCTCTGTGAGGTGAGTTAATAAGCAGCTTCTTTTCAATAAAAACCTCATTTATCTGAGTGGTGGACTTTAATCCATTTTCAGACAAAATGCATTGCATGTAAGTAAAAAGGACATAAAGTTCTAGAAGCGGGCATTGATCTTTCAGATTGACGTTTTATTGCACTGAGCCGTCCTGATGTTGCACTATAAATAAACAATACTTACTTTATGAGAAGTATAATTATTTATATGCAATGTGGCGCCACCACCGAGCTGCGCTGTTCCTACAGTTATCCTCTCATTGGCGAGTGGCCATGTTTTCAAGTGAAGGGGCAGTGCCCGACCTTAGAGCAGGGAAAGGAGATTTCTGCTCTGGAGGGAGCTAATTTCTACGCCTTGTAAAATAATCAACATTATGTATGAATAAATCGTGATTATTTTCGTTAATATCAAAATATATTTTGAAAGAAAAAAAAAATCAGATCATACGCTGCCTAATATACGCTTCATAAATGTATACAGTACTGTATCATGCTAATGGTTTCGATTCTAAACCTTAAGATATTTCTGTCAAATAGCCCTATGATAATTTGATTGCTTTCAACAAAATGTCATTGGTGTTAACATTAAAAATAGAATTTTTTCCATAATTTAACTTAACTAATATACACTGATGAGCCAAAACATTATGACCAGCGAGTCGTAATGCAAATCGAAGCAACTGCAGGTGAACTACGGCGCGTGCGCGGGTCGGGACACGGTATAAAAAACACCCGGTACTTAGCTCCGTTAATCAGTGTTACTCTTGTACTGGGAAAGGCAGCGGACTTAGGGAATTTGACAAAGGCCAAATTGTAATGGCCAGACGACTGGGTCAGAGCATATCCTGCATCTGTTTAATTGATTAAAAACAATTTATTGGACGATCGTCGTATTTACGAGGGTACAGTTGCTAGAATAAGCAGTGTGGAGGGACTGATTAATTGCCTTAGTGGGTAACACAGTTGGTAGATTCGTCATCCTCCCAACACCGGGTGACAAAGACCTGAGTTCGAGTCCCGTCGATGACATGAGGAATTTTTATGGGCCTTTTTCACAATGTGGCTGAGTTCGTCAGTCTCAGAGGAGGTTATCGTGGGGTTTTCTCCCGGAAACTGGGGTTTTTCGTCCAGAAAACAGAAGATCTACCACAGAACTCACCCAATTTACAGAGTATATACGGAGCAAAATGGCCTTAGTCACTGATGTTCCTGAAACCCTATTACAACATCAACATGTAAACATGAATTTTTAGCGAGGGTTGGGTTACATCTGAGCTCTCCCCTAAATCTTCTCCTCTTGTCAGCAATTTTAGAGAGATATGCCATTTTAGTTGAAAAGGAACATTCAGTGACATATGCCACAGTGTAAGGAACATTCAGTGACATATGATATTTGCTGACGTAGTACTGATTGATCAATCAAGAGAAGGGGAAAGGAAGACTAGAGGATTGAAGAAAGCTATTGGAAGCGAATGAATTTAGGACTAGTATGGAAATACTGAATACTTGAAATGTAATTGTGGTGATGGGAATAGATAAGACTTATCTTAGAAAATATAGGAGAGCAGGAGGTAAAGAAGGAGAAATCAGTTGAATATCTGGACCCAGTTTTGGAACATGATGGCAATATTGATGAGGATCTGATCGACAGGATTTTTGGGGAACAGTTGAAGTAGGAATATGCGAGTGGGATGTTTTGCATCCTTCGACTTCCAATTAGCCTGTAAATTAAGTTGGACGAATGCGAGATGAGGCCTGTTATGTAACATGGTTCAGATTTCTAGGCATTAAAATAGAGACAGCAATAACAAAGTTTTTATGTAGCAGAAATGCAAATGTTAAGATGGATGAAAGGAGTTACCAGACTGAAGAAAGTGAGAAATACGTGTGTTAGAATTCTAGGGATTGCACCAGTTGTGGATAAATTAAAATATCGTAGACTGATATGATTTTGATATGTGGAGAGAGGAAGACCAGATGAACTAGTAAATGGATCCTGGATTTTTGTGTTTATGGCAAGCAATGTCGGGGACGACCAAAGCGGACGTGGATGGAGATTGTAGAAATGGATATAGAGGAGAGCATAGTTAGAAGGGTTTTGACTCAGCACATATATGAACGAAGTACTCAAAAAGCTTACCTGAAATAGATGGGTTTAATCTATGGAGGAAGGTTCAGAAAATTGCACATATTTCAGATGGTGTCTGCTCATTAGAAGAATTTTACAACTTCATTTTCCTCCAACCACGAATGTTTCTTTCTTGTGTTTTGAATAGCGATCAAAAAAGATGAGTAAAATAGAAATGCTGTGACTATAGATGTCTATGTCAAATTGGAAGTACAGTACGTCATTTCCACCTTACTTATTTTCTTTGATCGCCACACACACACGAATATTTGTAGTGGTTTAATGGGGCTTGAATCACTGTCCATGACCGTACACATCTCCATCCATGAGATACTCTAATGACCACAATGAATAATGAGATCTAAAAGACATTTCTTGACTGAAGCCTCGAGTATGTTGGAGTTTACTTATGCATGTGTTAATGCAAGCACACATCATTATACTACCAAGGTAGGTTTAATGCATCGTTTTAATTATATTTCATATTGTGAATACCTTCACAACAAGTTTTCATGGTATTGCACTATCTCGAATAAGTAACGCTTCACCTATGGAGAAAACTATTATTACTTATTCTCGGCGGAACCCATGCACATTAAGAATAATTAAGATAATGAGCTCTTGTGTAAATATTTTCTGTCCCTGCCATCTATGAAGAACATCCTCCACGATACCTTAGTGGTTTTGCCACTTATTGCACCTTTGGAGAGGTCTAGATTCAATTCCCCTCATAGACTGGAGAAAATTCTAATGGCTTCTGCAATTGAGATTGTAACTAGCTCAGGCGGAGAGGACAGATTATCCCTGTGAGGTATTCCGGGTTTTCCATCCCACACAACATGCAAATCGGCCCGTAAGCAGATACGTCATATAAACGTAATATACAATGGCTTAATATGGCCTGAGTTGCTGATCAGCCTAGGAACCAGCAATCACCATGAACAGCTATTTAAATAGAATAGATATAGAATCTTTAATTGCAGCATGATATACATACAATTAGTCCCGTCACGGCAGGGTGGTGCTAGGGGTTTACAATACATATTTACAAAAGCGGTACACATGAGAAAAACACATATGTTACATAAATCCAGATTATTGGAAGGCAACAAAGCACAGTTCGACGAGGATTCCCTTCCTGTATTTTTTATTGTTGACCACTTCTTGGAGGTCACCGTCGATCCCATGCAGTGTGGGCAGCATTTGCCTTGGCAGGAATCTGCCGGTATGGTTTACTAGCAGCTGTGCTGATGACCAGAGATAAGAGGGAGGAATGATGCGCCAAGCGCAGTGATCTCAGAAGTTCTGCTCTGTAATTTTACCGGTGGCCATCTTGATGGTGAACAGCAGCCTTCTTTCTCCGATGTAGGATTGGAGCCTGCGAACTGCGTTGATGTGACAGCTGGGGGAAGGTGACGTTTGGTGTTAGCCAATTTTAGAAGCCAGAATTCGACAGAGAATGTCCTTTTAATGTTGGATACAGTATTGTCGGGTATAGGCTTGATACGATATATCTTTTTACCAAATGTGGATCGGTGGTGTCGAGCAGCTGTTGTTTGGCGACCCAGCGTAGTGAATTCAGCCTCGGCTGTATGAGGTTTACGTGATCGTTGAAAGATAGTTTGGAGTCGAAAACGACCTCCAGACCTTTGTGCGTTTGAACACTTGGAACATAGGAGCCGTTAAGCACAGGCTCCAACGTTGTTGGGCTACCCTTTAGGCTATAAATTATTTGTGCCGACTTTAGGGAGTTGATTTGGAGGTTGAAAATATTGAGGAAAGTATAAATGTCCGGAGTTATTGCATCCGCCATTATAGGTTAGGGGTAGGGCATAATATGCCTCTGAACGGCCCTTAAAGACTAATTGTCCTTGATTCAACTTGCAAAGCCATCGATTTTCCTCTCTCTCTCTCTCTCTCTCTCTCTCTCTCTCTCTCTCTCTCTCTCTCTCTCTCTCTCTCTCGTTTTCTGTTTTTTTCTAGTTTATCATTTCATAAAGTATTGGCTTCACTGTGTCATTTAAATGTGTTGCAGCGAAGTATCATCTCCGGTTGTATAAAGGTTTGCTATTTTATTATTATTTATTTTATTTTTATTTTATTATATTTTTGTGGAAATCCCAAACACAAAAAATTATTAAAAACAATGCTGTTCTGTTGCTGTGCATCAGCGGAATACTGGAAATCTTAAATAACCCTCTTTATGTTAAGGATGAAAAGTTGGTTCAGTTACTTTATATTTGGGGTATCAGTGAATTCTTGATGCACCTGCTCTGACCCTCTTAGAAGAAATGTCATTACAATGTTAATTCAGTATAAAAGTGCCTATAGAAATGGGCTTGCTTGAACACGCTTACTATCTGTGCAACAAGTGGAGTGGATTTGTCAGAGAAGGATCATTAATGAACCTGACCACTCCTTTGAACAGAGTTGAGAGTTTTCAGGAAAAAAAAAAAAAAAAAAGGTCTGATGTCCCTGTTGGTCAAATATTATGACATAACAGCCGAATCGTTATGGTAAATGTACTATTTTTTTCTGGATTGTGCTTTA
Organism: Mastigoproctus giganteus; assembly: GCF_048544385.1. NCBI lineage: Eukaryota > Metazoa > Arthropoda > Arachnida > Uropygi > Thelyphonidae > Mastigoproctus > Mastigoproctus giganteus. Next base: position 224,926,642 of record NC_143579.1, on the reverse strand, counting down.
CTAATTTTAAAAACACTGTCCTACCAAAAGTTATAAGACATTCTTCTCTCCCTCCCCCGCCCTCGACTGTAGAAAATTGTGTGTGACTACGAAATATGCAAATATTTTGGCCTAGAAAGATAATTAGCGGTTATCCTGTAGTTTATTTCAAAGCCGTACAGCGGGAAGTGAGAATATGAAAGAGCTAACATATACTTTTAGAGAGGGATGATTGAATGCCATGTGGGAACATCCGAGTCCAAGAAACGACAGGGTAGGCGTAAGATACTGAATCACTGGGCGCCTTGAGATGGCTTATTTGTCAGGGAGCAGGGGCTTCCATTTTTTTTTTTTTTTTTTTGCTAGGAGCCAAAAAAAGGTTGAACGTGTGGCACAGTGGTTGTAATCACAGTTCTCTCAACACGATGTAAAAGACCCGGATTCTAATGTTATCAATGACGCGAGGAACTTTTATGAATTTTTTCATTCCGTGGCCAGAATTAGTCTGTCTCTGGAGAATATGGCAAGCTTTTTTTTCCTCCCTAGAAACTTGGGTTTTTCATCTTCATCCAGCAAAACAGGCAACTAGACCAGAGGACACGCAAAGGACTTATTACATATGGACAGATGAACTAGTTTTCTGGTGGCCCTAATATGAAACTACTTTTTTTACCACCAAATTCCTTAATACTAATTATCCATTTGTCGAAATCTAATTTAATTTTTGCTATCAAAAATTAAATTCATTGTTTACAGGATTTTTTTTATTTAATGTTTTTCTTTTATTTAATTACATTTAGTAATTAAATACGAAAATCCGACAAATATTACGTAACACACCGATAACGTTCTTATTGTATTGTTATAATAATATTGTTAAGTAATGAGGAGGATACATAAAACATAAGAAAGCAATACACAAAAATCGAATATTACTGAACGGATATTTTCAAAATTCAATGTGAAACTAACTACATTTTGTAACACGTTTGTTTTAAACTTGGGGGGGGGGGGTAAACATTTATGGCTACCTGTATGGCCGAGTGCCCCATAATGTGAAGTAATGAACCACCCCTGGACCCCTGCAATAGGGAATCTGAGTATAGAGTTGCGAAGAACCATGGACAAACCTTGTAAATGTTCCTTCAATACATAGAGCTGCAGCCCATAGTCTTTTGATAACAAAATTAATGTAGACCAGCCCTCGTGGGTAGCACAGTTAGCAGAATCGCTGTTCTTCTCACACCGGCTGTAAAAGATCGAAGGTCGAATCCCGTAAATGATGCTAGGAATTTTTATCAACGTGGCAGAGTTAGGCGGTCTCAGCCTAGGGTAACTCGATTGTTTTTCACAGAAACTCGGGTTTATCGACTCGAAAAACCCGAGTTTTTCGACTACAGAACCCATACAATTTACAGATATTATATACGGCGCAATATGACCTAAGTTGTTGATGCGCCTAAAACCCTGTAACAACAAATGTAGACCAGTCGAATGGTGGGAAAATCACATCGAACCTGTAGATTAATGGAAATTGGTCCCATGGAACAACAAGCAACACTAATTGCTCTTTTTCTGTTATGTATCTGTTTAAATATGGGGGTGTCTGGAGAAGGCGTACTACTTAAATGTGTAGTCTGAATTGCAAAGTTGGGAGGGATGTATTTTTGGGGATCTTTCGTAGAATGGACCAGGTCCGCTGCTCAGAGCGCATGGAACTACGAATGTTTGCATGTTATGTTGATATTTTGAACATCAATATAGGATGCAACTACAGCATTATTTTCCCTGCATTGTGGAAATTTTATGGAGGCGGTCCTGCGCCTTTTTACCCGACAACGAATGCATCATGTCACAAAGTAAGAATTACGAACGCCAAGTCTGAAGAAATCCAAATTGGAACATTGTAGCGACCAGTGCAGAGTACCAACCTCGACCCAATTGAATATGTTTGGGATAAAATGGAAAGCAGAATTTAGACAAGACCATGACATCCTCTTTTTTAGTGGAGCTCAGGAATGCCTTAAAGAAGGAGTGGAGCAAAATACCACCAGCTTTCTATAAGAACAGCCAAATGTGAGCGAATCCAGGAGCGGGCGATCGCCTCCCAGAGTCATGAGTAAATTGGAGGAAATATTCGAGCTTATTTTCAATTACTGCTAATCACGCCTATCACCACTGTTATCAAAAACTCTCTGGATCTGCCACTACTGACCCTTAAAAGTTTACAAATAAGTAAGGAAAGTTAAATTACATATGAAAAAAATTATTGGCGTTAGCTCATGTTGCTCCGGAAAACGTGAGTGACATTTTTTATTATGGGCGATTATCTTAAGGTCTAAAAATTTATGCAGTTCAATTATCACTTTGTGGGTCAATGAATCGAAAATTCTGTTTTCAGGAACATTTGGGCTTGTTATCAGAAGCAAAACAGAACAATAACTAGTGGTATGGTAGTAGTAGAGGCATGTGATGCAAGCAAGCTTATGTAGCATCAGCCAAAAAGAAAAAAAAAAAAATTCACACATCCATTACCTCTAAACGTTTGTCCAGTTCTTCCTTGAATTTATTTAAGCTAACAACTTCCACAACAACAGATGGAAGAGTCTTCCAGCAATCAACTACCCGCTGGCTAAAAGAAAATTTCCGCGCATCTATTCTATAACTGTCTTTACTCAATTTGAATTTATGCCTCCTCAGGTTCGTGATCCGAGCAAGAGGAAGAATCTCGTTAGAATTGAGCTTGTTCAACCCATTCAAGGCTTTATACACCTCAATCAGATCACCTCGCTGGTAGTCTTCAGACACTGCAATTTGCAGAACTTAAGCCTTTCTTGGTAAGACCACCCCTTCGTTCCCTTCACCAGTCTTGTTGCCCTTCTCTGTACTCATTCAAGCAACTCACGTCTTTCCTAAAATGAGGCCTCCAGACCTGTTCTCAGTACTCAAAGTGTGGCCTGACCATTGCCTTATACAAAGGGGTAATGACCTTTTCCCTACTAGCAAAATTTCTCTGTATCATTACAATGCCCCATGACCTGCTCTAGCAGCCTGTCTGCATTGCTCAGAAAACTTCATATCGGATTGCACAATTACTCTCAGCTCTTTTTCGTTTTCTACCACCCTATGAGGCGCAATATAGCCGAAGTTGCTCTTGCGCCATTAAATCCCAAACAACAACAACATACCACCCTAAGTGTAGTACCATACAGTTGGTACGTTTCTCTGAGGTTACTTCCACCCATATACAGTAATTTGCATTTGTCAATGTTAAGTTGCCACTCCACTTCAATTACCACTTCTCATCTCATCTGACCAACCTTTCTAGATCCTGTTGCATTAGCACACTGCCATTACTGTCATTAACAATCCTGTCAACCTTTGTGTCATCTGCAAACTTCGACATTAAACCCGATATACTTTCATCAATATCGTTGATAAATATACAAAACAACAATGGCCCAACACTGAACCCTGGGCTTTTGGGCTTATTTCAGTCCACGAAGAGCAGCGTCCATTGATTACTACCCTCTATCTTCTCCCACTCAACCACCGTTTTATCCATTATAGCAAATTACCGTTAATACCATACTGCTCTAATTTGTTTCTTCAATTTTTTTGAATCCAGTTCTTTGTAACCACATCATAGTATCCAGTCAAATTTGGAAGACAAGACTTCCCCTTAACAAACCCATGCTGTGTCTGAATTATTACTTCCAGTCTTGTCTAGATGATCCGGCAATGCATCTTTAACCAGTGACTCCATTATTATTAAGTTTGACATTCAAAACTTAACAAGATAGTGCTTTTTTATTATTTTTTTTGTAATCAGCATTGACAATCTTTATTGGTTTATATATTTTTATCCCAATCTTTATTGACGATCATATCTCCACGTGACCACCATCGTTTTCCAAAGAACAATCAAGACAGGGCGTTGTGTTCTCCACAGCTGTCTTTCAAATTTTGGATGAAATGTTCACCATCTGCCGACGGTTGTGCAGTGCAAATCTCAAAGAGCTGTTACAGCTCATCAATTATTTTAATTAGTTCTTATGATGCTGACCGACGACTACTTCTAGTCATCCATCAAAATAGGTACTCTTCTTCGAAACGCCTTAGAATATTTAAATACGGTTTGTTTTTGAACAAGTAGACCTTGAGACATTTTTCTGCATTTGATGCTTGCTCTTTAAGGGCTCCAATAACACTATCGTTATTCTTGTAATAAAGTTTAATTAAAAGTGTTTTAACTGTAAGTAGCATTTTAAAACTAATTTAACTGGACTGTTACTTAAGTTAGGTCCACAGCTCAAGCTTTCTTATTTTGATGATGAAGAATAAAGGCACGATGAGCAAAAACTTGAATTTTCCGATCCCTAGTCATCCATTTTTATAACAAACTCAAAAGCTAATTTGTTTTTTTCAATAGTAATGGTAAAAGATGCAAGCTTATATCATCAGCTAAAAACGGTGATTATAATATTATAATATCATATAATAACGATTATAATAAATAAATTATAATAAAAAGATATTGGAGTGAATCAAGTGCTTTGCCCCTGGTTGTCAAATTTCGAACTAGTTTATCTAATTGTTTCAATAAAAATGCCCACATAAATATTAATTACATTTCAGAAATACGTTTTTGATACGAACTGATCTTTAGTATTTTTGAGATATTAATTTTTAAAAGTCGGTAAAGACCTTTATAATCACCCTGTACGTTGTATAACATGAAATGAAGTAACATGACCACCTCCTTTCATGAAATAATATGAAAAAAGGTAATAATCTTTTTGTATAAGGCAATGGTTAGGCCACGGCTTGAGTACTGCGTATTGGTTTGGAGGCCTCATTTTAGGAAGGATATAGAGTTGATAGAACGAGTACAGGGAAGGGCAGCAAGATTGGTAAGGAGAACGAACAGGTCCTCTTACAAAGAAAGGCATAAGTTCTGCTTGCAAATTGCAGGGTCTAGAGACTAGGCACCTGCGAGTTGATCTGATTGAGGTGTATAAGGGCTTGAATGGTTTGAGCAGGCTCATTGCTGATTGGATTCTTTCTCTTTCTCTTTCTCAGATTACGAACTTGAGGGGAGCATAAATTCAAATTGAAAGACAGTTGTAGAATAGATGTGTGGAGATTTGCCTTCAGCCATCGGGTAGTTGATTGCTGGAAGAAACTTCCATCTGTTGTTGTGGAAGTTGATAGCCCAAATAAATTCAAGGAAGAACTAGATAACGTTTTGGAGCGAATGGATGAGTGAAATGAGAACTTTTTTTTTTTTTTTTTTCTTTTTTGCTGATGCTGTATAAGCTTGCTTTCTTTCATCATATGCCTCTACTAATGCTAACATCTTCAAATAAATTACAATGAAATATGCCATGTTATAAACAGAAAAACAAATATCTATGAAGAAGTTAAGAATGATTTTTATTCAGATTAATTTACAAATAAAAGCGAATTTTAAAAGAAATTTTCCAATTTCTTACAAAACCGAAACCATCCTATCCTACTTGCTAAAGGCGTGGAATTGAACTCTACAAATTATTTTGGAATCATATTAAAGAGTGAATTGTATCACCCATTGAGATTATTGAGACAGAAAATACTAAGCGTTTAATAGAATTGAAAGTTATTGGAATTCAATTCGTATTCCAATAACTTTCAAAATGTTGTAGGAAGATAAAATTATAATAAATTAATAGAAAGATAAAATAAATTGTTTAACCTTATTATCAAGAGATGGCGGTATAATCAGTCCGAACACATTGGCCTAACGAATTACTGTAGTTTGTTTTTGGAATTATTTATTAAATATTGTTTTATGCATGTTTGATTGCAAGTGAAAAGAGCCAGACAAAAATCTTTTAGCATATGGTTAGTAATAAGATATATTTAACTGCGTAGATAGTACTGATCCAAATATAGCCCTTTTAGGAGTCAGAATCGCTAAGCGCACAAACCTCACTTTGTGCAGACTTATTTTTTCACCTGAGTTAGGCTAGCGCCTGTGTAAATATATTTTCTTTCGTTTCATATGCCCTTCTAGTTGATTAATGCTTTCTAATTAAAAAAAAGAGGATAAATTATAATTTTGACTTCTTTATGTAGGTAATATTTGTAACTAGATTTGTAGCATCGTTTTCCCGCTGAAATTATTCTTGATTAACAGTAGGATTTCAGTTACATGGAAGCAATTAAATTGGGTTTGTTTTTTGATAATTAGTACACCTTAAATTTCATTCTTGTCTGAGGTCAGTATTAAAAACATATGCAAATAGAAGTGGCTATGTTGTTGCCATTCATATTTCTAATTTTTTCGAAATTAGACACCAGTCAATTACGTGTAATATAATTTAGTAATTTCATGGAATAACTATTGCACATCATTCGTTTGTCTATTTTAGACAAACATTTTTTAAATGTTTGTCTAAAAAGCACAATATCGAAATCTTATAAATTTTTACTTTTCATATTTCCCCCGCATTTATTGCCATTGATATTCACAACTCGTATTGTGCTGGTGTAGGTGCATTTGACTCAAGCATTTTCATGAAAATGCACAAATATCGATTTGAAGTAATATAAGTTTTATTTTTAATTCACTAGCTATAAAATTTTGCATACGTATTTCCCCCCATGCATCTGGTTAGTATTATTTTCTGTAGGCCAAGTTATAATCAAGTTTTCTATATACTGTAATTAAAAAAAAAAAAAAAAAAAAAAAGAATTTTTTTTTTTTTTTTTTGGATGTGTTCTTTGCTTTCTTTTCTACAAATATTTTAGAGCTATTTACAATTGATATATTTGATAGAATGATATCAAGTTTCATTTTGTCTTGCCATCAGCTTTTAATTAGGAAGTTTGGATGTCATATTTTTGATATCCTACAACATTATAAATAAATAAAATATTATTTTATTGCCATCCCAAGTTCAACTGATTATTAGTTCTCCAAAGGAATTGCTCTCTCTCTTTATCTTTTAGGTCTCAGTCCTTATTAGTTTCACTTTCACTTAGTTTTCTTGTAATATATATATTTCTTAATAGGGTTTCATATCATTCCAGTTATTTAGCATATAAGAATTAAATTCTATTCTCCACATACCATCCTTTTTAACTAAGTTTTTCACCAAAGGAATATTAAACCTAATGTATCTTTAACTTCAAAATAAAAAGAACACACCACATGATTTCTATCAGGCAAAATGTAGTAACATATTGCACTTCCTCATAAGTTATGGCTTGCACCATCCTCCATGTATTACATATAGCAGTACAGTGGTGTCACTCTCTTCAGACAAAACCTCGGTAAGTGGTCTGACGATTTTTTCTTTCTTTAGTTAAGAGTATCACCAAGGATGGATTTGGTGGTACAGTTGCTCCAGAGCCCAGGGTTACTAGAGAAGGCCCAAACGAAAGCAATTACTATAGATCAAGGCCCAATACAACCTTATATTTAGGGCTTCTAAAAATGTGTGCCCTGGCTCAGACTACCTAAATCCACAATTGGTTATCACTCAGATTTGTAACATTTTTTTATTGAAAATATTCATAATATTATTTCTTTAATTGGATGAAAGGTATACATCCAAATGATTTACTTGTGTAGGTTAAGATCACAATTTGATCTCTGTATAATCAAGAATAAAAAAGTCTCTCAGATCTAGGCGACATCTCCAAAATGTTGATGCAGTATTAGAGTAAAATAGCACCGATAAACTATAGAAATGAAATGGAATGTTATTTTTTTCTTCTCTGTATAGTTGTGAATTTTTATTTTAATTCTGGTACTTAAGTGATATCTAAAGCATATTTATCCTAGCATGCTAATAAGAACAAAAATTTCTTCTGTTGTATGTGGCCAAGTTTGTTTTATTCAGCATGAGATTATTCAGTACTTAGGAAAAGTCAGTATTTTATGAGTGAAAATTGGAGAAATGTAGGTCTGTTGTTTCTGAGAAACACAGTAAACATTTTAGTTTCTAATCTTGTGTGTAGCAAAATGCTCTCGGATCCACTTTCAATTTTTCATTTCATAAACTTAAATTAAATTGCTTTGATTGAATTCTTTGAAATTATTTCTAAACTATATGAAGTTAAATTCTTAATTAAGAAATATATAATTTGTTTTCTGCTTCCAAACTTATTTGTGATAAAATCTGGATCAAAAGAATATTCTTTTTATTTTTTTTACTGGTATTTCTTTACCACAGTTTATGTGCTTTTCAGTATACCTGGTGCCTCCATAGCCAGGTGGGCAGGAGCAGCAGTGTGTAGCACAAGCTTCTTGATCGGACCGGGGTTCGAGCCCGTGACCACCAAATATGGAGGATGCGGAAAGGTCAGGGAATGACCACCGCATATCCCCGGAGCAATATGGCCTTAGTTGCTAATGCTCCTAAAAACCAAATAACAAACAAACAAACAAACATCAGTATATCTTTTCAGTCAAATACAAATCAAAGAAAGGTCAGTTGTGTCGATATGCAAAGCACAGTCAATTTCCAGTTTACCCACTTTTCCCTAATCGTGACATTAAATGAATTGTTACAGTTGTGGGCAGTGGCGTATCCAGGTGTCATCATAAGGGGGCATGGCGACCAGGCTTTTGAGTGTTTATTAGAATGCCTCCTGTGTTCTTTTTCTTTAATTTCAAATTTTTGGTTAAGAGGGGCATATTGCCCTCTCTGCCCGCCCACGGTTGTGGGTTAATTCCATTAAGATAAAACTGCAATTAAACATACTGCTGCTCTGTGATAACTACCTATATAAAGAGTAAGCTCTTTATACAGGTAATTATTGTGGAGTGTTTTTAATTATAGTTATATCCACTTTTCATTTGTGTTTTTTGTTTAATGGGAAAAATGATATATACGCTGGTGTGCAAAACTTAAGGACCAGTCAGGTTTTCACCTGTAGCTTCTCATAGGAGTGGCCTGAATATGGGAAAAGCATACCAAAGGAACCTCGTGAGGTACAGAAATGATGAAGGTAACAACACAGACACAACGAAAACAAAATGGTACAGAGGGATTTTATTCAAAAATGGCAACATAGCACTGGCTGCCATGATACAGATGCATCACTGCCAAAGATGGAACAAAGGGAAGAGGTGGTCCTTGGTAGGAGATATGGCTACCCCCAATGTCGATGCAGGCTTTGCACCGCCTGTCCATACTTAGAACAATGTTGTTGATAAGTTCTTGTGGTAATATCGTCCATTCCTCTGCAGTGCCATTTTCAGCTGGTGAACATTTTCTTGGGGGTGTGGACGTACTGCTAGGCGTCTCCCCAGAGTGTCCCATATGTGTTCGACGGGATTTAGATTGGTGGAACGGGCAGGCCAATGTCCTCACTTTCCAAAAGCATATCAACAGCTGCAGTGCGATGGGGTGTGACATTATCATCCATAAAAACGAACTCGGGGCCAATGGCAACTCGGAACAGACGCACATGGGGAAGGATTACCTCAGTACAGTATCGTGCACCGGTTACAGTACCACCTTCCAGTTTCTGGAGTTGTGTACGTCCATCCAAGATAATGCCTCCCCAGACGAGAACACCTCGTCCGCCATATCGATCCCTTTCAGTGATGTTTGTGGGGTGATACTGTGTGCCAACCTCTCACCAGATTAGCTGATGTCCAGAATCACTGCTGAGACTGAATCTACTCTCATCAGTAAAGAGTACCTTACCCCATTGCGCTGCTGTCCAGTCCTTGTGTTTGATTCACCACTGTAAACGGTGTCTCCGATGGGCAGGTGTTAAAGGGACACAGCATACTGGCCGTCGGGCAAACAGTCCACCTTTGTGGAGTTGCCTGGCCACAGTAAACCACGATATCCTGCGTCCTGTGCAGCTGGTTTGCAATGGATCCCGCTGTCTGGTGTCGGTCCCTCTTGGCCTGTAGGAGTACATAGCAGTCATCATTAGGCGTTATTTTTTTGGACGACCACCACTGGTCCTTCGAACAGCTATACCTGTCATTCTGAAGGCCGACCACGCACGTGAGACGATGCTATGGGTGATACCGAACTCCGCAGCCACACTCCTCGCACTTCGATGTTCCTCAAGTTTCCTATTTAACCCTTCTACATTTTGTTGTCTGTAGCATTGCATGAAACCAATCGAACGTCTGTAACAATCGTGCTCAACATTCTGTAATTTGCACATAGTGCTGAACTGCTGCTTTTATCTGTTTATGTGAGCCCCTCTCATCACGATTCAAATTTTTGCATATGATCAGCTTTCTACTGAATAGCCACAGTTATGCAAATTGCCACAGGCTGTTTCATTTGATTTTATGGGTGTAACTTTTAGAAATAGTGTTGTTCCTTACGTTTTGCACACCAGTGTACCTTATTTCAATTTAGAACATGTTACCTTTTGCTTTAATGTAGTTATCAACAAAGCATTAGCAGGCGACCACATGGTGGATGTATGTGAGTTGTTAAAAAAGAATGATCATAATTTTTCATGAAACAACTTTACTGCTTGCTATTTCTAGCCCAGCTGCGGAATTTAAGACCAAGCTGTATCACATAGCAACTGTGCATTTGACTCGTGCATGTGGTGTGACCTTGGCAGTCAGTCAAGTTTATGCCTGTTCATTTTTACCTATTTAACAATAGATATGATACACAAGGAATAGTATCCTGCTCTCAGATTCTGTTTCCGTTTCAAGAAAACATCAGATGAAGCATATGAAATGTTGAAAGAGGCTTATGGTGCTATCTATGCTCTCATATAGCACAGCTTGCATGTGGTTTAGAATGTTTAAAGATGGATGGGTGTGATTTCATCACAAAAATCAGTAATCCTGTAGCTCCAACCACTGCAGTCACCATAAACACTGTTTCTGTAATCTTGAGAGAAGATCATTGCATAACAGTAAGGCAACTGGCAGAGATGTTGAGAATATCAGTAGGAAGTGTGCACAGTATTGTCCATGACCATTTGCATATGACACATGTTGTGCTCACTGGGTTCCAAGACTACTCACACCAGAGCAACATCAAGTTCTACATGGAGATTTGTCAGGAGCTGCAATATATAGTTACTGAAGATGGTGAGGTTCTGCACAAAGTGATAATGGTGGATGGCTTCATCATTTCAACCCAGAGAGTAATGAACAAAAACCAAATGTTCTGGCTTCTGCAGGAACGGTTATGGTTATCTCTCTTTTTTTTTTTTTTTTTTTTTTTTTTTGATATTTGTCAAATGGTTTAGTAAACCATTATACAGGTAAAGAGTAATCGAACAACTGTTATAGGACCTTACTACAGAACTTACTGCACACTTTTCAGGATCACATTCATTGCAAACGACCACAGATTAAATAGGCTTAGTGGTGTTCGTTAGCTTATTTTTTAAATTTTGCTAGTGATTTTGTAAGTTACAATTTTCTACTCCTATTGCTTTTGCAGGGTTTAATTACCGTTTGGGCCTATATTTGTTGCATTTTTTGATTAGTTAACGTATTAATTTGTGTTTTACAAATATATTAAATAGGCTTAGTAGTGTTCGTTAGCATATTTTTTTAAAATTTAGCTTGTGACTTTAAGTTAAAACTCGCTACTCTTACTTCTATCATATTGGTGTTTTGGCTGGAATATACTAATAGTAATCGTGGCATGTGATGCAAGAAAGCAAGCATATGAGCTTATGTAGCATCAGCCAAAAAAAAAATTCACACAACCATTCCCTCTAAATGTTTGTCCAGTTCCTCCTTAAATTTATTTAACCTATCAACTTCCACTACAGATGGAAGTTTGTTTCAGCAATTAACCACCCGCTGGCTAAATTTCCGCACATCTATGCTACAGCTGTCTTTCCTCAATTTGAATTTATGCCCACTTAGGTTCGTAATCTGAAGTAGTGAAAGAATCCCATCAGAATCCGGCGTTCACAACCCATTCAAGGCGTTATACATCTCAATAAGATCACCTCGCAGGTGTCTAGTCTCCAGCCGCTGCAATTTGCAGAACTTAAGCCTCTCTTGGTAAGAGGATCCCTTCATTCCCCTTACCAGTCTTGTTGCCCTTCTCTGTACACGCTCAAGCAAATCTCCTTCTTAGAATGAGGCCTGAATGAGGCACTCCAGGCTTGGCCTGACCATTGCCTTATACAAGGGATAATCACCTCCTTTTCCTTGCTAGCAAAATTCCTGTATATCATTGACAAAACCCCATGACCTGCTCTGGCAGCCTATCTCCATTGCTCAGAAAACTTCATATCTGACTGCACAAACTCCCAGGTCTTTTTCATTTTCTACCACCCTTAGTTTATTACCACACAGTTGGTACATTCCTCTGGGATTATTTCTACCCATATGCAGTACTTTGCATTTATCAATGTTAAACTTCAGTTGCCACTTCTCAGCCCATCTTTCCAAATTTTCTAGATCCTGTTGCAGTAGCACACTGCCACTGCTGTCATTAACAACCCTGCCAACTTTTGTATCATCTGCAAACTTCGATACTAAGCCTGATATACCTTCATCAATATCATTGATAAATATACAAAACAACAGTGGACCCAATACCGAACCCTATGGGACTCCACCAATAACATTAACCCACGAAGAGCAGCACCCATTGATTACCACCCTCTGTCTTCTCCCACTGAAAGATCCAGGCGCCTTCGTAGCCAGGTGAGAAGGAGCAGCAGTGCGTAGCACATGCTTCTTGATTAGACCGGGGTTCGAGCCCGTCACCACCAAATACGGAGGATGCGGAAAGGTCAGGGAATGACCACCGCATATTCCCGGAGCAATATGGCCTAAGTTGCTAATGCTCCTAAAAACCAAACAACAACAACTGAAAGATCCTTTTATCCATTGTAGCAACTTACACTTAATACCATTCTGCTCCAATTTTTATAGTAGTCTTCCATGCGCAACAGTGTCAAATGCTTTCCTGAAATCCAAGTATATGATTTCAAAATTATTTTTTGCATCCAGTTCCTTTGTAACCACATCATAATATCCAATCAGAGAAGACTTTCCCTTAACAAACCAATGCTGTGTCTGAATTATTGCTGCAGCCTTGTCTAGATGATCCTGCATTGCATCTTTAACCAGTGACTCCATTATTTTACCCAGAAGAGAAGTTAAACTAACTGGTCTCTAATTACTCGTGTCACCTTTCGATCCCCCTTTGTGAATTGGGGATACATTTGCACATCTCCAGTCCATGGGGACCTCCCCTGAGTCCAAGGATGCTCTCATAATTATGGCTAAGGGTTTGCTTACTTCTTCAGCCACCTCCTTTAATATAACTGGATAGATCCCATCCACCCCAGGTGCCTTTCTTATGTTTAACTTCAACAGTCTCTCCTCCACTTTGCTCTCAGTTATTACAGTCATTAAGCACCCTGCTACAATTTGATAAACTTCTGGCATTTTCAATCCTTAATAACTCCCCGTATGTGAATGTAGATGCAAAATACTTATTTCAGTTTGTTTGCTATGAGAGCAAGATCATCAATAGTTGAACCATCGATATCAAGTGGACCAATCTGATTCATCCCCTTCCTTTTAGAGTTTATATAAGTAACGAAATCCTTGCTGTTTTTCTTAGCATCTTTTGCCAAAGATTTCTCGTAATCTGCCTTCGCCTGCCTAACCTCCTTTGTGTCTTGATTACAGACTAGGTTATATTTGCCACAGGCTTCTATGTCGCCTGATAATTTATATGCATTCCATGCATTTTTCTTTTCTGGCACGAGTCTCATTATTTCATTTGACAACCATTTAGGCCTAAACCTTGAACAATATTTCTTAATAGGTGTGAAACATTTAGTAGCTTCCACAATTAATTTCTTAAATGCTTCCCACTTAATATTTGCTGTTGGTAACATCATCAGGTGATCCCACGGTACGGAATTTAAAAACTGTCTGAGACCATTGTAGTCACCTTTACAGAAGCAAAAACCTTTTCCTTTACACCCGATGGTAATTATATCTTTAAGTAAATCCCACATCAGTACACTGTGATCACTGCCACCTAGTGGTTCCTTTATCTGCAAATTCTTAATACACGAATGATCACTGCTGATAACCAGATCAAGAATATTACCCTCTCTGGTTGTCTCTTGAACATGCTTCTGTAGAAAACAATCATCCAATAAATCTACAAAAGTCTTACTAGTGTGCGAGTGACCAACCACAAGTTCCAGTCATTTATAATGGGGGAAGTTAAAATCCCCCATTATAAGACATTCTGATTTACTGGCCCTCTATTTCTCTGTACAATTGTTCATTGTACTCATTCCATTCATTAGGCCTATAACACACTCCTACTCTTATTTTTGCTTTCTCAGTGCTTATGTCACACCAAACTGACTCAACAGTGCACTGTCCATCTCTATCAACTGGATGCACTTCTTTTGATTTTATGTTTTTCTTAATTAATAGCATAACTCCTCGTCCCTTCCTATCCTGTCTATCTTTTCTGTACACATTGTACTCCACAAATTCCAATTCTGCCTTCCTAATATCTGTGTGACACCACGTCTCTGATATCCTAACAATATGTGCCTTTGATATCTTGACCAACACTTCAAATTCATCAAATTTATTTACTATACTTCTAGCATTGGTATACATGCAAGTATACATGCACCTGTTCCTATTCTTAGTTACCCTAACACATTCCATATACCCACCTGTTTCACGATGACTGCCATCAGTCTCTGTCTATTATTCATCAGTTTATTATTATAATATAATACTGTAATCAGTAGCATAGAAGAATAGTAGGGTTTTAATTGTAATAAATAAGTATTTTGAAGGTTTTAATCACTTTTTGGGCTATACCTTTTATACTTAGCTAAGAATATAACAAATTTAGCATTGTGATCGTTATGGTTTAGCATAACTTGATAAAGTATATCTTGAATTTGATAGCTAAGGTATAATGTAAAACTGTATAGTGGCATACATATTACTGCATTAGCTTAGTATAGTATTGCATAGTATAGTAAATTTATCAATTAAGTTTATTAACCTTGTTAATTTTCATTGTTAATTAATTAAATCATATTTAAACGGAAATCATTTCTCCAACACATCATAGCATAAATAAATGTGCAACTTGTGAAATATTTGCAGACCTTTCTGGGATGGTACATGATGTTTCCAGGGGGGATGTCTTTGTGTGTGCTCAATGTAAGCAGTGTGAAGAAGTTAGGCGCCAACCCAGCATTGTTATGGGCCTTTATGAGAGCTTGAAGGACAGGGTAGATGCCCTCGAAGGACTTAAATTGTAGGACCAATCAAGCTCTCAGTTGCCCACAACAATGCCAGAACTTGCACTTGATCATCAGGCATAAGGAATGCAGAACTGGAATTTGGGGAGTACAATGTGTACAGAAAGGATAGACAGGATAGGGAGGGAGGAGGGGTTATACTATTAGTTAAGAAACACATAAAATCCAAGGAAGTGAAGCCAATCGACATTGCTGGACAGTGCAGTGTCGTGTCAGTTTGGTGTGACATAAGCATTGGGAGATCAAAATTGAGAGTTTGTGTTATTTGGTTTTTAGGAGCATTAGCAACTAAGGCCATATTGCTCCAGGAATATGTGGTGGTCATTCCCTGACCTTTCTGCATCCTCCGTATTTGGTGGTGACGGGCTCGAACCCCGTTCTAATCAAGAAGCGTGTGCTATGCACTGCTGCTCCTTCCCACCTGGCTACGGAGACGCCAAATTGAGAGTAGGAGTGTGCTATAGGCCTAATGACTCTGATGAGTATAATAAAAAACTGTACAGGGAAATAGAGTGGGCCAGTAAATCAGAGAGTCTTATAATGGGGGATTTTAATTTCCTAGATATTGACTGGAATTTGTGGGTTGGTCACTCACACACTAGCAAGGTTTTTGTGGATTTATTGGATGATTGTTTTCTACATCAGCATATTCAGGAGGCAACTAGAGGGAGTAATACTCTTGATCTAATTATCAGTAGTGATTCTTCATGCATTAAGAATCTGCAGATAAAGGAACCGCTAGGTGGCAGTGATCACAGTGTGCTCAAGTGGGATTTACTCAAAGAGGTAACTACCATCAGGGGTAAAGGGAAGGGTTTTTGCTTTCGTAAAGTCGACTACGATGGTCTGAGACAATATTTAATTTTTTTTTAAAGTGGAACCAACTGATGACGTTACCAACAGCAAATTCAAAATGGGTAGCATTCAAAAAACTTATCTTGGAAGCTACTAGGCTTTACATACCAACTAAGAAATATTGTTCAAGGTTTAGGCCTAAATGGATGTCAGATGACCTAATGAGACATATGGCAGAGAAGAAAAATGTATGGGATACATATAAATTAATGGGTGACGTGGAAGCCTATGATAGATATAAGCTGGTCTGTAACCAAGTCACAAAGGAGATTAGGCAGGCAAAGCCAGATTATGAGAAATCCTTGGCAAAGGATGCAAAAAAAAAAAACCAGAAAAGAGTTCTTTACCTATGTAAACTCTAGAAGAAAAGGGATGAATCAGATTGGTCCACTGGATATTGATGGTTCAACAGTTGAAAATCCTGCTCAGGTGGCTAACAAACTAAACGAGTAATTTGCATCTACATTCACACATGAGGAGTTATTCATGAAGGGGAATGCCAGAGGTGAAGGAAACTCTGGCAATGAGCTAGATGATTTTGTAATAACTGAGAGGAAAGTGGAGGAGAAATTGTTGATTATAAACATACAAAAGGCACCCGGGGTGGATGGGATCTATCCAGTTATATTAAAGGAGGTAGCAAAGGAAGTAAGCAAACCCTTAGCCATAATTATGAGAGCTTCTTTGGACTCAGGGGAGGTACCCATTGACTGGAGAGGTGCAAATGTGACCCCAATTCACAAAAGGAGGATCAAAGGCTGACACAAGTAATTATAGACCTGTGAGTTTAACTTCTGTTCCAGGAAAATTAATGGAGGCACTGGTTAAAGAAGCACTGCAGGATCATCTAGACAAGACTTCAGATATAGCTTGGACACAGCATGGTTTTGTTAAGGGAAAGTCTTTCCTGACCATTCTGATTGGATACTATGATACAGTTACAAAATAACTAAATTCAGGGAATAACTTTGATATTATATATTTGAATCTTAGAAAGGCTTTTGATACTGTTGCACATGGAAGACTGCTGCACAAATTGGAGCAGTGTGGCATTGGAGGCAAATTGCTGCTATGGATAAAGGGATGGTTGAGGGGGGAGAAGACAGAGTGGTAATCAATGGACACTGCTCATCATGGACTAATGTTATTAGTGGAGTCCCTCAGGGTTCAGTGTTGGGTCCATTATTGTTTTCTGTATTTATAAATGATATTGATGATGGTATATCAAGCTTAATGTTCAAGTTTGCAGACGATACGAAGGTTGGCAGGGTTAAGGGCACTACTGATGCTATGCTGCTGCCACAGGATCTGGAAAGGTTGAGCAGATGTGCTGAGAGGTGGCAAATGAAGTTTAACATTGACAAATGTAAAGTACTACATATGGGAAACAGTAACCCCACAGCAATGTATCAACTCTGGGGTACTACACTGACATGGTAGAGATTGAAAAGGACTTGGGGGTAATTGTGCAGACAGATATGAAGTTCTCTGAGCAGTGCAGACGGGCGGCAAGAGAGGCTCATGGTGTCTTTTGAATGATATTCAGGAATTTTTCTAGCAGGGATAAGGAGGTGATTATTCCCTTGTATAAGGCAATGTTCAGGCCACACCTTGAGTACTGTATACAGGTCTGGAGGCCTCATTTCAAGAAGGATGTAGAGCTCTTTGAACAAGTACAGAGAAGGGCAACCAGATTAATGAATGGAACAAAGTGTTGCTCTTACGAAGAAAGGCTTAAGTTTTGCAAATTACAGTGTCTGGGGACTAGGCATCGGCGAGGTGATCTGATAGAGGTGTATAAAGCCTTGAATGGTTTGAGCATGCCCAGTGCCGATGGGATTCTTCCTCTTGCTCAGAATAATCACCAGAGAGGGCATAAATTCAAATTGCGAAAACACAGATGTAGGATAGATGTGCAAAAAATTTGCCTTTAGCCAGTGGGTAGTTGGTTGGTGGAACAGACTTCCGTCCCTTGTTGTGGAAGTTGATAGTCTAAATAAATTTAAGGCTCAGCTGGACAGGTATTTCAAATGAACGGAGGGGTGAAATGGGAGTGGTTTTTTTTTTTTTTTTTGGCTGATGCTGCATAAGCTTGCTTTTTTGCATCATATGCCTCTACTAATGCTAATGCAACACAGTGGTAACCTTCAGGGCAGAATGCGCTGGTCCGATACGAGCTAGTTATTGTCAGGGAGAGAAGAAATATATTGTGCAAAAAGGATAGGTGGAATTGGACCAGGATATGTGTGCCAGGGGGAAAAAGTTGATGGCGTTGTAGAGCAGATATCATCTTTTAAGGGCACAAAGGGTGATATTGTTGTACACATTGGCACTAATGACATTAAGAGTAAATTTGAAAGTGTCTGCAATTCTGCCCAGACATGATAGGAGGGAGTATATTATTATTATTATTATTATTATTAGCCGTATGGTGGAAGGAAGCCTGAGGCTTATGCTGCACCAGCCAAAAAAAAAAATTTCTGAATTACCCTGAGAGAGAGAGAGAAATAGAAGGAAATCACCAAGAAAGAGAAGAATAATATCCAGCTGAGGACCCTGGGTGTGCCAGGCCCATACTCACCAGATGTGGTGAGTATGAGGTTATGATGAGAACCTTGTCAATCAATTCGACCCTGGAGAGATTGTGCAAGGTTCGTGGGGTAGAATTTTTCTCAGTGTAATCTGTGCTTGTTAACAGGAGAGATTGTTTCTACAGGGATGGGATTCACTTAAATAGAAAGGGTGCAAGAATATTTTCTGATACTATCGAGGCAGTGTTAGGTGGGTCTGAAAACTGCTAGCTTGGGAGGGAGATTCACAGACTAATAGATTAATGGTAGGCAGAGGTGAAAGTGATTCTTACGTTGCTTACATTGGAATGATCAGCAGCCTGGAAAACAAGTTGCTGGGGATTTCAGAGACTGCTGGGAGTCATTGCGGAACAAGTAAATACATGGGATTATTATTATTATTATTAGCCAAATGGTACAAGGAAGCCTGAGGCTTATGCTGCACCAGACAAAAAAAAAAAAAAATCCTGAGTTAACCCTGAGAGAGGTTTTTTTTTTTTTTTTTGGCTGGTGCAGCATAAGCCTCAGGCTTCCTTGTACCATATGGCTAATAATAATAATAATCCCATGTATTTACTTGT
The DNA here is from genome assembly GCF_048544385.1 of Mastigoproctus giganteus. NCBI lineage: Eukaryota > Metazoa > Arthropoda > Arachnida > Uropygi > Thelyphonidae > Mastigoproctus > Mastigoproctus giganteus. Next base: position 224,907,378 of record NC_143579.1, on the reverse strand, counting down.
TCCACAATGACTCCCAGCAGTCTCTGAAATCCCCAGAAACTTGTTTTCTTAGCTGCTGAACATTCCAATAGAAGCAGTGCTAGGGTAGCTAGCAATATGAACAGGTGCATCTATACTTGCGTGTGTACACCAATGCTAGGAGTTTATTAAATAAATTTGATGAATTTGAAGTGCTGGTCAAAACATTAAAGGCAGATAGATATCGTTGGGATATCAGAGACTTGGTGTCATACAGATATTAGCATTAGTAGGCCATATGATTCAAGAAAGCAAGCTTATATAGCATTAGCCAAATGTTCAAATGTTTGTCTATGTTCTGCCTTGAACTTATTTAAGTTTCTGACCTTCACAACAACAGATGGAAGTTTGTTCCTATTATCAACCACCCGCTGGCTAAAGGCAAATTTCCCCACATCCATTTATAATAGTCTTTCCTCAGTTTGAATTTATGCCCCCTCAGGTGAGTAATCTGAGCAAGAAATGCAGTATTGGAATTTGGGGTGGAAGAATCCCATCAGAATTCAGACTGCTGAACCCATTCAAGGGCTTATACATCTCAATCAGATCACCTAGTAAGTGCCTAGTCTCCAGCCACTGCAATTTGCAGAACTTCCACAATTCTTTCCTGGAGTGGGCAAGAACTCGGGGCCAGACGTGTTCAAAGCCGCTAAGTGGATTTTTCTTATTTATTGATTTGAAATTATTGTTTTTCTAAAACTTTTGATTTAAATTTAGCAGTATAGCATTATTTTGTGATTTTCTGATTAACTTGGTGTATTTATTCTTTACTCTGCCTTGGAATTGCATAAAAGTATCAGTAAGAGTATACACGTGTTACAAGTCGCAACTCCGCTGAACGAGAAGTTTTTTTTTTAGCCATATTTAGCCGCTTATTGAATATTTTTTACATCAAATTATTTTTTGTAAGTAGCTTATAGACCTAGTAAGGATCGTTAGTTTATTCTGAATTGAGACAGCGAGATTTGAAAGTTAATTAATACTTAAGTGTCCATAGATTACCGTTTGTAACTTCCCAACTTTGTCTTTGTCATACAATCGTCATATATCTAACCTAGATAGCGTTAGTATAGTATAGGTTATAATATTTTCAGTGATCGGTAAAATCTATTAAACTTCTTGAACTTCGTTGGCATTTAAATTGTACTATTAACTAAATAATAACCGACTTAGATTACAAACGTTACATAATTGATTAATACATAACTGATACGGAAGTTATATAAAGGGAACTCGGAGATAATTAATACTTGACACTAAAAATATATATATCCCGTTATAACTGTGTTGGGAGATAATTTAGGGTTATAAACTGAAATTGAATTTTTTTTAATTAAAAGAAACATGACTCAGACCAGAGCAGCAAAACAAAAGGCTCAAGCTAATGGAAGTGCTGTGGCTCAGAGGAGAACTGAGGGGGGCAGTTGCCTTCTGAATCACAGCCTTCTAAAATGCACAGCTTGCATGATGTTTGTGGAGCATTCAGGTACGGGACATGATATTACCATGGGGGATGTCTTTGTGTGTGTGTGCGCGATGCAAGGAGTGTATTGAAATCAGGCAACAACTCAGCGTTCTTATGGGCCTATATGAGAGCTTGAAGGACAGGGTGGATGCCCTCGAAGGAACTAAATTGAGGGGCCCATCAAGCTCTCAGCTGCCCACATCAACGCCAGAGGTTGCACTTGGTCGTCACGCAACACAGCGGCAACCCCCAAGGCAGAATGCGCTGGTCCCGAAGGAACTAGTAGTTGTTGGTGACTCTATTGTCAGGGAAACGGGGAACATGCTTTGTAAAAAGGATAGGTGGAACAGGACCAGGGTATGTCTGCCAGGGGCAAAGGTTGATGACGTTGTAGAGCAGATATCATCTTTTAAGGGCACAAAAGGTGATATAGTTGTACACGTTGGCACTAATGATATCAAGAGTAGGAGACCGGCAGAATTGCTTAACAAGTACAGGTCACTGTTGAAAAAAAAGCCGTGAAATAGGTTTGAATTTGAAAGTGTCTGCAATTCTGCCCAGACACGATAGGAGGGAGTATATGATAAGAGCCTTGTCGATCAATTCGGCCCTGGAAAGATTGTGCAAGGCTCGAGGGGTAGAATTTTTTTCAGCCTGGACTGTACTTGTTAACAGGAGAGATTGCTTCTGCAGGGATGGGATACACTTAAATAGAAAGGGTGCAAGAATATTTGCTAATGCTATCGAGGCAGTGTTAGGTGGGTCGGAAAACTGCTAGCTTGGGGGGAGACAAAGACGAATAGATTAACAGTAGCCACTGGCAGAGGTGAAAGAGATTCTTGCACTGCTCCTATTGGAATGAGCAGAAGCCTGAAAAACAAGATGCAGGATATTTCAGAGACTGCCGGGAGTCATTGCGGTACAAGTAAACACATGGGTTGTGTTAGGGTAGCTAAGAATAGAAATAGGTGCATGTATACTTGTGTGTACACCAATAGTAGGAGTTTAGTAAATAAATTTGATGAATTTGAGGTATTGCTCAAAACATCAAAGGCAGATATTGTTGGGATATCAGAGACGTGGTGTCACACAGATATAAGGAATGCAGAACTGGAATTTGGGGAGTACAACGTCTACAGAAAGGATAGACTGGATAGGAAGGGAGGAGGGGTTATGCTATTAGTTAAGAAATACATAAAATCCAAGGAAGTGAAGCCAGAGGACATCGCTGGACAGTGCAGTGTCGAGTCAGTTTGGTGTGACAAAAGCATGGGGAGAGCAAAATTGAGAGTAGGAGTGTGCTATAGGCCTAATGACTCTGATGAGTATAATAAGATACTGTACAGGGAAATAGAGTGGGATAGTAAATCAGAGAGTCTTATAATGGGAGATTTTAATTTCCCAGATATTGACTGGAATTTGGGGGCTGGTCACTCACACACTAGTAAGGCTTTTGTGGATTTATTGGATGATTGTTTTCTACATCAGCATGTTCAGGAGGCAACTAGAGGGAAGAATACTCTTGATTTGATTATCAGCAGTGATCACAGTGTGCTGAAGTGGGATTTACTCAAAGAGGTAACTACCATTAGGGGTAAAGGGAAGGGTTATTGCTTTCGTAAAGGCGACTACGATAGACTGAGACAGTATTTAAATTCTATACAGTGGGACCAACTGATGTTACCAACAGCAAATGCAAAATGGGAAGCATTCAAAGAACTTAACTTGGAAGCTACTAGGCTATACATACCAACTAAGAAATATTGTTCAAGGTTTAGGCCTAAATGGATGTCAGATGAACTGATGAGGCATATGGCAGAGAAGAAACATGCATGGGATATATACAAATTAACATGTGACACAGAAGCCTATGATAGATACAAGTTGATCTGTAACCAAGTTACAAAGGAGGTTAGGCAGGCGAAGGCAGATTACGAGAAATCTTTGGCAAGGGATGCAAAGAAAAACAGCAAAGAGTTCTTTACTTATGTAAACTCTAGAAGGAAGGGGATGAATCAGATTGGTCCACTTGATATCAATGGGTCAACTGTTGATGATCCTGCTCAGGTAGCTAACAAACTAAATGAATATTTTGCATCGACATTCACACATGAGGAGTTATTTAGCGAGGGGAAAGCCAGAGGTGCATTCAACTCTAGCAGTAAGCTAGAGAATCTTGTAATAACTGAGAGTAAAGTGGAGGATAAATTGTTGAAGATAAACGCAAGAAAGGCACCCGGGGTGGATGGGATCTATCCAGTTATATTAAAGGAGGCAGCAAAGGAAGTAAGCAAACCCTTAGCCATAATTATGAGCGCTTCCTTGGACTCAGGGGAGGTACCCACAGACTGGAGATGTGCAAATGTCACCCCAATTCACAAAGGAGGATCAAAGGCTGACACAAGTAATTATAGACCTGTGAGTTTAACTTCTGTTCCAGGAAAATTAATGGAGGCACTAGTTAAAGAAGCACTGCAGGATCATTTAGACAAGACTTCAGCTATAGCTTGGACACAGCATGGTTTTGTTAAGGGGAAGTCTTGCCTGACCAATTTGATTGGATACTATGATGCAGTCACAAAGGAACTGGATGCAGGGAATCTTTGATATTATATACTTGGATCTTAGAAAGGCTTTTGATACTGTTGCACATGGAAGACTGCTGCACAAATTGGAGCAGTGTGGCATTGGAGGCAAATTGCTGCTGTGGATAAAGGGGTGGCTGAGGAGGAGAAGACAGAGAGTGGTAATCAGTGGACACTGCTCGTCGTGGACTAATGTTATTAGTGGAGTCCCTCAGGGCTCAGTGTTGGGTCCATTATTGTTTTCTGTATTCATAAATGATATTGATGAGGGTATATCAAGCTTAATGTCAAAGTTTGCAGACGATACAAAGGTAGGCAGGGTTGTCAAGGACACTACTATGCTGCTGCAACAGGATCTGGAAAGGTTGAGCAGATGGGCTGAGAGGTGGCAAATGAAGTTTAACATTGACAAATGTAAAGTACTACACATGGGAAACAGCAACCCCAGAGCAACGTATCAACTCTGTGGTACTACATTGACAGTGGTAGAGAATGAAAGGGACTTGGGGGTGGTTGTGCAGGCAAATATGAAGTTCTCTGAGCAGTGCAGACGGGTGCAAGAGTAGCTCATGGTGTATTGTCAATGATATATAGAAATTTTTCTAGCAGGGATAAGGAGGTGATTATAAGGCATTGGTCAGGATTATAATGGTCAGGAGGTGATTATAAGGCAATGGACCATTGCCTTGTATAAGGCAATGGTCAGGCCACACCTAGAGTACTGTATACAGGTCTGGAGGCCTCATTTCAAGAAGGATGTAGAGCTGCTGGAACGAGTACAGAGAAGGGCAACAAGATTAGTGAATGGAACAAAGTGGTGCTCTTATGAAGAAAGGCCTAAGTTTTGCAAATTACAGTGTCTGGAGACTAGGCACCAGCGAGGTGATCTGATAGAGGTGTATAAAGCCTTGAATGGTTTGAGCATGCTCAATGCTGATGGGATTCTTCCTCTCGTTCAGAATAATCACCTGAGAGAGAATAAATTCAAATTGAGGAAAGACAGATGTAGGATAGACGTGCGGAAATTTGCCTTTAGCCAGCGGGTGGTTGGTTGGTGGAACAGACTTCCATCCCTTGTCGTGGAAGTTGATAGCCTAAATAAGTTTAAGGCTCAGCTGGACAGGTATTTTGAATGAACAGAGGGGTGAAGTGGAAGTGGGTTTTTTTTTTTTTTTTTTTTGGCTGATGCTGCATAAGCTTGCTTTCTTGCATCAAATGCCTCTACTAATGCTAATGCTCTCTGCTCCTCTTGTTATAGCAAATGCTTTGGACAAAACTTTTGCCCATGTCTCCTAAATGTTCTCCAAAAAGCAGCGTCACCAAATTTAGCTTTTATGTAATTTTGAAAATACAATAGATTTAATTGGGGGAAAAAAAATTGCAAGTAAATAAATAAATAAATAAATTTCTTTCGTGAAAATTTTGAAACTTGCCTCGTTTAGACTCTTCATTCAGTGCTTGCAGGAGTGACACATAGTATTTTCTTTGTTATCTTCAATATTTTTATTTAAAATTGTCGTTGATATAAATTCCTACTAATCAATATTTATTACTCTTAATATGTCTAAGATGAAATCAAATGTATGGAATTATCTTGCTTGAAAAAGCAAAGATGAAGCACAATGTTAGAAATGTCAGACGATAATGAAGTCGTCTGGAGGATCTACATCATCTTTGATGTTGCATTTAAAGAAAATGCATCAGATTGACATTAAACAAGATAACAGTGAACCTCCCGTAAAAATAGTATTAACATTAGAAAACTTTATCGTTAAAAAATCTATGGAAGAAGAGATTTCAAAATTAGCTGCTTTAGATGGATTTTCTTTTAATTCAATTGCCAAGAGTGAGTTTATACAATCAAGCCTTCAGAGAAATAAATACGATAAATTACCACCAGCCTCAATGAATGGAATTAAAAATATGGTTCTGAATTATTATAAAACTAAGAAAGAAGAACTCATTCAGCATTTCAAAAATTCATTTGTTTTGGGTGCACAGTATTCACTGGCTCTAGACGAATATACGGCTATACAAAATAAAAGGTATATGAATATAAATGTGCATTCAAAAGACAATCATTGGTCATTAGGTCTTATTGAGATTAATGGTTCATTTGATAGCAGAAGAGCTGAGCAAATTGTGAATGGACACTTGAAGGAATTTGGTTTGAACTTGGATGAGGATATTGTTGTCTGCACCACCGATGGAGCAGCAATGATGATTAACTTTGGCAAGAAAATTACACCTAATCATCAAGAATGTATAGCCCATTGTATACATCTGTCAGTTATAGATATACTTTATGAAAAATCAATCAATTATGGTGCCACAGTCTCTGAGTCTCCCAAAGACAATGAAGAAAATGAAAATAATGAAGAAAGTAGTGATGATGAAGAAGTTGAAGAAAGACAGCAAGGCATGCTTTATCAAACTGACTTTACCGATGAGCTCATTTATTTCTTCAATCCAATGGCCAATTTTCACAAACTATTAACAAAGTCAGAAAAATTTGCAAGCTTTTTTGAAAATCGCTTACCAAAAATTACATATTACAAAATTTTGTTAAAGCAAAATTTAATGGGAAAGAATATAAACTTATATTAGATTGCAAGACTAGATGGGATAGCACATTCTATATGATTGAGAGATTTTTGAAATTGAAAAATTGCATTCCAAATGCTCTATGTGCAGTACTGTCAACTGAAGCTGTGTCTGACGATGACTGGAAAACACTTGAATTGCTATGTGAAACTTTGCGACCAGTTGAAATGATTCTGAAGGCTATAACCTCAGAAGATACAGACTTACTTAAAGTAGAGTCTTCAATAAAATTTCTGCTTGCTAAGCTTGATACAGCAGAAAACCAATTTGCTTTAAAGTTTCACCAAAGCCTTTTGCAGTGTTACAATGCAAGATGAAATTGCCAAACTGTGGCTTTGCTGAGCTATCTACACAACCCTAAAAAGTTTAGGAAAGAAGATTCACGTTCAAGAACTTTTGATTTTCCAAGTAAGCAAGTTTTGAAAAAGCATACTGAAGAGATTTATCAGAGATTATTTGCAAAACATTCCGAAGGAGTCTTAGCGTTGAATGAAGAAACTGAAAATAAACGAACTGTTCTTTTAGAAGAAAACAAAGACTCTTCTAGTTCCGATGTTGGAGATACACTCATGCGAGAGTATGATAGTGTAATAAAGATATTAACTGAAGAGCCTTCAAAATATCCGAGTGAATTGGAAATCAGCAAATAATTTAAAATTTTGGAGGCAACTAGCAGTAGAAGTGAAAAGCTGGAGAAAGTTTATAGAGCACTGCTGACCATTAAATCAACAAGTATCCAATCTTAGAGAGTGTTTTCGATCATTGGTCTCTTTAACACAAAAATAAGGTCAAGTCTATCTGGAAAAATGCTTAATATACTGTGTTTTTTAAAGGATCATTTTCAGAAAAAAGCTGAGCAATAAATAGTAAAGTAATTTCCCCAAGCTGTTTTTTTTTCACATTATTTTTATTTATTTATTATTATTATTATTATAGGCTTATTATATTTTTGTTTACTATACGAGAAGATAGTTTTTATTCAAAGGATTTGAATACAATTTGTAATTTTTTATAATCTCAAGCTGGTTATTTTTTTGTGGAGCACTTTAATTTTTTTATTTTTTTTACTATAAGAGGTGATAGATTTTGTTTAAAAGATTTGATTATGATTTGTACAATCTACCCAAGATAAAATAAATACCTGTGTTATAAGCTTTTAATTATTTTCCCTAAGTCTGAGAAAATCGGTTTTAAAACCGGTTTTAAGAGTAAACTTCGGTTAAACTCGGTTTTGAAATTTCTCGGTTTTATGCAAGCCCTAGTACATAATGTTTGTGACCAGTGGTTTCCCACATCTGCACCTTTAGTACTCTTGTGAGGAAAAACAGTACTCTGAAAATGCCAGAAGTATATGTGGTTTATGTAGTTTTGTGTTGTGTTCTGTTGTTCTTCTCACTACTTTTCCCATGCCACTCCATGAAATCTAGAGTTAATCCACAGTTTGATTAACTTTAATGCAGACATTTTAGAGATAGTGAAAGCATGGTTTTACTCAGTCATAAGCGATGCTGAAATACAGGACAGGACAAGAGGAGTGGAGGAATTAGTAAAGAAGCATATTAAATGTAAGGCAGTACATGTAGTCAACATGGATGACCAGTGCAACATTGAGTCAGTTTGGTGGGATATTACACTGGAAAAACAAAACTGAGAGTAGGAGTGTGTTATGGGCCTGATGGCTGTGATGAGTATACCAAACAGCTATACAGAGAAATGGAGTGGGACAGTAAATGAGAATGTCTTATAATGGGGGATTTTAACTTTCCAGATGAACTTTTAACTTTTCTGACTGGAATTTGGGGATTGATTACTCACATACTTGCAAAACTTTTGTAGATTTATTGGATGACTGTTTTCTATAACAGAATGTTAGAGAGGCAACAAGAGAAAGCAATACTCTTAATCTGGCATCAGCAGTGATTCTGCAGGTAAAGGTGGCAGTGATCACAGTGTACTAATGTAGAATTTAATTCAAGACATAAATACTGTCAAGGGTAAAAGCTTTTGCTTTTGTAAGAGCGACTACAGTGGTCTTAGACAGTTTTTAAATTCTCTGAAGTGGGATTGACTTATGACATTACCAACAGCAAATTCTAAATGGATACATTTAAGGAAGTAATCATAGAAGCTACTAGGCTTTTCATACCAACAAATAAATACTGTTTAAGGCTTAGATCTAAATGGATGACAAATGAACTATTGAGACACGTGGCAGAGAAAAAAAATCATGGGATGCATATAAATGATCAGGTGATTCAGAAGCCTATGGTACATATAAATTAGTCTGTAATCAAGTTACAAAGGAAGTTAGGCAAGCTAAGACAGATTATCAGAAGTCTCTAGCAAAAAACAGCAGCAAAGACTTCTGTGTTTATATTAACAGTAGAAGAAAGGGGTTGAATCACATTCGGCCATTTGATGACAGTGGTTTAACTGTTGATGACCTTGCTCCAGTTGCTGAGAAATTGAATAGATATTTTGCATTTACATTCACACTTGAGGAATTCTTTGGGGGAGGGGATACCAGAAATTTATGAAACTCGTAATGGGGAGCTAAATGATTTTGTGATAACTGAAAGGAAATTGGAAGAGAAATTGTTGAAGCTAAACATAAAAAAAATTGCCTTGGGTGGATAGAATCTATCCAGTTATATTAAGGGAGGCAGCAATACAGTTAAGCATACCCTTTTATGAGAGCATTCTTGGATTCAGGGGAGATCTCTATGGACTGGAGATGAGCAAATGTATGACCAATTCATAAAGGGGGATCAAAATGTGATGTGAGTAATTACACATATGTTAGCTTAATGTCTCTTCCAGGGAAAATAATGGAGTCACTGGTTAAAGAGGTTCTGCCCAGAAGGACCATCTGAACAAAAATGTAATTATACTGCAGTCACAATATGGATTTGTTAAGGGATCATCAGCTATTTTCAATCCATTGCAGGATGAAGGCCTTTCCAGTTTCTTCTGTTTTGTGCAATGACCATCCATTTACTACCCACAAACGAATGAATTTCATCTGTCCATCTTCATTGTTATCTTCCAATTTTTTTTCTAGGGTACCTCTTGGGTACCATTCTGTTGTTTTCTTAGTCAATCTGTCATCGTGTTTTCGAGCTATGTGTCCTAGTGTTAGTATTAGTAATGGCCACATGGTGCAAGAAAGCCTATGGCTTATGCTGCACCAGCCAAAAAAAAAAAAAAAAAAAAATCCAAACCAAACAATGATAAAAACAAAAAAAAAAATAATAATAATTAATAAAAAAAAGGAAATTAAACCTATCATCCTATGCGCTTCCCTTACCCGAAAGTACTATCTAGATGACCTTTGAATTTCCCCAAACTGTCGGCCTCTACCACCCATGAAGGCAACTTATTCCAGTAATTTATAACTGGCTAAAATAAAACTTTCTGCAGTCCAATCTAAACATTTCCCCCCGTAACTTGAATTTATGTCCCCTAGTTCTAGCATCATTTATAATCTTGAAAATTTCGTCCTCATTCATTTTATTGATGTCTCTCAGAGCCTTAAACACCTCAATCAAATCTCCTCTAAGGTGTCTTGTTTCCAAACTCTGCAACCCACATATTCGAAGTCTTTCTTCATAAGGACGCCCTTTTGCCGATCTCACCAGCCGAGTTTACCCGTCTTTGTACCCTTTCAAGAAGCTCAATGTTTTTCTTTAGGTGCGTTCTCCATACTTGAACACAGTATTCCAAGTGTGGTCTAACATAAGCCTTATATAATGGGATTATCACGTCCCTATCTCTACTTGCAAAAGTTCGATAGATCATCAATAGGCCACCATGGGCCTACCTTGCAACCTGTTTACAATGCTCAGAGAATTTCACGTCTGACTGTATCGTAATACCCAACTCCCTTTCCTCCAGTACTGGGTTTAGTTGAACTCCACCAAGTGAATAAGTTATTTTGGGATTACTGTTTCCCAGGTGTAATGCCTTACACTTTGTTGGATTAAAGCATAGCTGCCAATTTTCTGACCATTCCTGAAGTCTATCTAGGTCTCTCTGAAGAAGCTCAGCTTGACAGTGATCATTAACTACTCTACCAATTTTAACATCATCTGCAAATTTAGACATCACGCCCTCTATCCCTTCATCAATGTCGTTTCTGAAAATTAAAAACAACAGTGGTCCTAATATTGATCCTTGGGGAACCCCACTTCTTACATCAACCCAATCTGAAGAATAGCCATTTATCACAACTCTCTGCCTCCTGCCCTGAAGCCATCCTTCTATCCATCTAAGGATTTTCCCAGTGATTCCAACCTGTTCCAGCTTATAAAGCAACCACTTATGTAGGACTGAGTCAAAAGCTTTGCTGAAATCTAAATAAACAATGTTGAAATTATTCCCTAAATCCACAGCTCGTGAGTGACCCTTTCGAAATAGCGAACCAGATTTGTTAAATATGATTTTCCCTTTACAAAACCAAGCTGAGTATCCTTGAGAATTTCAATTCGATCCAAATGATCCTGAATTCCACCCTTAATCATTGCCTCCATGATTTTCCCTACTACTGAAGTCAGACTGACAGGTCGATAATTTACAACTTCACTTTTGGAGCCACCCTTATGTATGGAAGATACATTTGCACTTTTCCAATCCAAGGGAATCTCCCCAGAGTCTAGTGATGCTCGCATAATTAGCCTCAATGGTTCAATGCACTTGCTTGCCGCCTCCCTTAAGATTATAGGGTATATTCCATCAACTCCAGGAGCCTTAATGGCCTGTAGGCTCGAAAGTTTTTTCATTAAATAATCTTGCGAAATTTCATTATCATTAATTACATATTTTTTAACTTCACTCCCACAATTTCCCATTGCCACAAAAGGTTTTTCATTTGTAAATATCGATCCAAAATAACTGTTGAGTTCATCTGCAACGGCAGCTGGTGTATTTAATACTATCCCCTTTCCCTTACGTAAAGGTCCGATCTGGTTTGTCCTGCTCTTTTTGGCATTTATATATGTGAAGAATTCATTATCCTCCCTCTTTGCTATTTTAGGACCATTTTAGTTCTTTAGTTTTGATAAGAATGTCCTTTACTTGAGTTTGCTGCCTGATCCATGTGTTTCTCTTCTTATCTAACAGTCTGATTCCCAATATAATTCGTTCCATTCTTCACTGTGTAGTTCTCAGCTTCTTTTCCATTCTTTTGGTGAGTGCCCAAATTTCACTTCCATAAGCCATGGAAGTGAAACTTGTTCATCATTACTTTTGTTTTAGCCATATTCATCTTTAGTCCAAAATCCTTACTAACTCTGCATAACTGATTAAGATTTTCCTCTAATTCCTCGGGATCGTGGCTTATGACCACAATGTCATCTGCAAATCGTAAATGGTTTAGATACTCTCCATTCACATTGACTCCTTTCTGCGACCAGTCTAATCTTCTGAAAGCTTCCTCAAAGGCAGTTAACAACTTCAGAGATATTGTGTCTCCTTGTCAAACTCTTTTCTCAATTTTAAATTTGCTACTGTCTTTGTCTAGTCTAATAAAGGAGGTAGCATTCTCATATATTTTCTTCAAAATCATAATATATGGGAGTGTCTATGCCTTGTCTTTCCTGTGCCTGAAACATTGCCTTATGCTGTATGGAGTCAAATGCCTTTTCATAATCCACAAATGCCAAGCATGATGGTGTTTTATATTCATTTGCTTTCTCCATTAGCTGTGATATTAAGTGAAGGTGATCCATAGTTGAGAATCCTGTCCTAAAGCCAGCTTGCTCTTTCGGTTGATTCTCATCAAGTATTCTTTCTAATCTGTTAGTAATGACCCTTGTGAACAACTTGTAGATGTGGGATAACAAGCTAATTGTTCTATAATTTCCAATTTCTGATTTATCTTATTTCTGATGCAAACTATAATTGCATTATTCCACTCCTTATGCGTCACACCTTTTCTAATGCATTTTATGAAGAGTCTTGCCAGTTTTCATGTCATTTCTCTTTCTCCCAATTTTAACAACTCTACAGTAACTTCATTTTCCCCCAGGGCTTTCTGATTCTTCATTTTCTTCAACGCATGCTCTACCTCATCAGGAAGGATATCGGGTATGTTGTATGTGTTGCTAATTTGCGATCCATCTTCCACACTGCTGGCATCATTCCCTCGCTCCTTGTATAATTCTCTTTAGTAGTCTTCTGCTATTTGAATTATGCCTTCTCTGCTATTTATAAGTACAACATTGCTATTCTTCAGTTTCAGTATCATTTGTCTTTCTGTATTACTGCTCATGGCTGCTGATTTAAGTCGTTTGTTTTCCCTTAATGCTTGTTCTACTTTTCTTGTTTTAAACCTTCTTATGTCCTCTCTGAGTCTCTTTCTAATGGTTTCGCATAACTCAGTATACTCAATTTTCTCCTTGTCAGTGTTTATCTTGCTCTCATTTGTCGCCTTCGGTTCATCATAACAAGTGTTTCTTGACTAATTTTTTCTTCTTTGGATTTCTTTTTCCCTATAGATTTCTTGGGCTTTACAACTTTCAGAAAGTTGTAATATTACTCGTCGATATCTTGGTCCTGAGCAGTCTGCAGAAGCTCAAACTTATTCTTAAGTTCCAGTACATACTGCTTTTTCTCCTCTTCTGTTATCTCAAAGACTTTCGTTTTATTTACTCGAGTCAGTTTTTTCCTTTCTTTTCTTACACCTATACCAAGTGTGCATTTTACCATTCTGTCATCACTTCCAACATTTACCTTGTTCAGGACGGTAACATCATTCACAATATATCTTGTGTTATTGAAGATGAAGTCGATTTCATTAGTTGTTAATCCATTTGGGCTCTTCCATGTCCACTTTCTGTTCACCCTTTTCTTGAAAAAAGTTCATTACTGACATTCCTCGAGATTCTGCAAATTCCACAAGTCTTTTACCTCTTTCATTTCTTTCACCAATTCCAAAATTTCCTATAGTTCCCCTTTCTGCACCATTTTGTCTCTTTCCAACTTTAGCATTGAAGTCCCCCATAATGATAGTGTAGTGGGTTTTCTGCTCATCTGGAAGAGTCAATTTCGGTGTACATTTCTTCACCTCTTCATCATCATGGTTTGATGTTAGCGCATAAATCGTTATAACTTTTAGCTTGTACCTCTTAGAAATCCTGAGTCTTATGAATCCTGAAATCCTGAGTCTAAAATTAGTCTTGTGACACCCTTGGTGATGTACTTTTATATTCCAAAATGTTGTTTTTTATATCTTTATGGACCAGAAAGCCAACTCCATCTTTGCTCCTTTCACTGTTTCCATTGGTGTACAGCAGATTTCCACTTGATAAACTTATAAATGATTCATTTCTTCTTCTTGTTTCCACCAAACCGATGATATTCCTGTTCACATTTTCTAATTCATTTTCCAGCTCTAATATCCTGTCTTCACCGATGAGCGATCTTACAACGTAAGATCGCTCATCGGTGAAGTTCAGTTTCCGTGCATGGCAGCCTGGTCGTACCCAGAGATTCTTTGCACTCTCTGCTTCCACTCTGATCCTCTCGCTGCCGTAAGGGGGGGGGGGGTGAAAGCTGCTGGGGAACTGAGGGCCATTTGTTTTGTCATGCTGTCATGTGCTGGAAGATTTGGTCTTTTCCTCTTCACACTGACCAGGCGTCTTGAAGAGAATCACCCTACACATTTGTTGTCACCTAAGTGATATAACAGGGCTTACCATCGAGAAGGTGTGCATGAGTAGATTTTAGGGAAGCAGGCCAACCGGACTTCTCCTAAATCTTATGAAATAGAAAGATATTGGATTCATCAGTGTTTTAGACTGGGTGTCTGATAACACAGAATGCGTCTTCCCCTCTAAGCCCCTTATGGGATGGTCTTGTCTAATCAATCTGATAAGTTACTATTATGTAGTGACCAAGGAACCGGGTGAAAAAAAATAATTTTGATATCATACTTGGATTTCAGGAAGGCTTTTGGTATTGTCGCACATAAAAGACTGCTGTAGCAGTATGGCATTAAGGGCAAGTTATTGCTATGATAAAGGGATGGTTGAGTGGAGGGAGACAGAGTGGAGTTATCAATGGGCACTTCTCTTTGTTGAATAATGTTATTAGTGGAGTCCCTCAGGGTTCAGTGCTGAGCCCGTTGTTGTTTTCAATATTTTTTATCAAGCTTAATGTCTAAGTTTTCAGATGATACAAAGATTGGAGGTGTGGTTAATGACAGTAATCAGGATGAGCTACTTCAACAAGATCTAGGAAAATTATGTCGATGGGCTGAGAAATGGCAGTTGAAGTTTAACATGACAGATGCAAGGTATCGTATATGGGTAGCAGTAATCCCAGAGTAACTTAACTGTGTGGTACTATGCTTAGGGTAGTGGAAAATGAAACTGATCGTGGGGTAATTGTGCAGTCTGATATGAAATTCTCTGAGGACAGCAGACAGGCTACAAGGACAGCTTGTGGAGTTTTGTCAATCATATACAGAAACTTGTTTTCAGGGATAAGGAGATGATTATTCCTTTGCACAAGGCCATAGTTATGCCGCATCTTAAGTACTGTATACAGGTTCAGTTCTGCAAATTGCGGCATCTGGAGACTAGGCACCTACAAGGAGATCTGAGGTGTTTAAGGCCTTGAATGGATTTAATAAGCTAAATGTTGATGGTATTCTCCTTCTTTCTGAGACTACACACATGAGGTAGCACAAATTCAAGTTGAGGAAGAATGGTTGCAGGATACATGTGTGGAAGTTTGCATTCAGCCAGTGGGTGGTTGATTTTTGGAATAGACTTCCATCTCTTGTTGCAAAAGTGGGTGGTTTGAATAAATTCAAGGAAGAACTGGAAAAGTTCTTGGATGGTATGGATGGATAAAGTGTATAGTTTTTTTTTTTTTTTTTTTTTTGGCTGATGCTTGCTTTCTTGCATAATTTTCCACTACCACTACTACCTTGACACACCCCTTGAAGCTATTTAGCTTCATCTTAATTTTAAATGTTGCCATCCTTAGAAAATCTTGCCACCATTGGCTGTTGCAGCAATAAACAAGAATTTTTAATGTGTGCAAATGTTATGTTGACCCATATCATCAGATAAATGTGTCATATTACCATTCTCACCCCTAACTAGCAGTTTCCCTGAACCCTTAGGGTATCCTCGATGATACTGGAAAAAATCCATGCACCACCTTTGTTCAAATGAATAATATCTCCAAAAAATAAATTCCTTCTGCCTACAAGTGTGGGCTTATAGGTAGAAGCTGATAAAAATTTCCTGGAAAGTGCCTTGTAGACTTCAAGATTAGAGTTAATCCACAAGGCTTTCAGCCTATAATCCCTCGTATCATGTCTGGGCTGAATTGCAGACATACATTCTGACCTAGTTTGCAGAATATTATCAGCACAGTCCTATATTCATCTAACAAATTGTCAGGTTGTGTTAATTTAATATCGTTAGTCCCCACTTGAATAAAAATGCTCTTTACCCCCCCCCCCCTTAACATCTGACAATCTCTTGGTAACATCAATTGTTGCTACTGGCAAACACATCCTGTTCTGGCCTACCTATCTTTATTACAAAAAAATGTTACTCATTTCCCTAATAATAGGGTCTCTCAGTAAAACTAAATCTCCTTCAACCCGAGCAGCTTGACTGTTCTGTTCTGGGACCCAAATTGCAGGTGCATCACTTGGTGGGCCATGAGATAATAATCTCTGATGAACTCTTGGTTACATTTGTTTCTAGGACAAACACCTGTTTCTTCAGTGTCTCAAATTCTTCTAGTAATGTACCACATTTTCTTTACACTCCTTACATTGGGTGTAAAGAAAAGCATTGTCAATTGAGCTTGATTTGTCTGCTAGACTGACCTTTGAATACATGCCACAGACTCATGATTCACACTGAAAATGCCTACAGGCATTTCCATTTGGATCATAATGTCTTTAGACAATGTATCGAAAGTGGATCTTGTAACGACCATTATTTAGTTAAAATCTGCTTAAAACAAGTTACAAAATTTAAAATTACAATATATTACAGAAATTGAACTGTTAACAAAACTTTATCCACTAGTGAAGTAGAAATTAAACTATCAAAGTTACTGTAAAGAATTTAACTTAGCAAAAATATTTTAGAAAAGTTATCTCTCTATACAGGTAACCCTCGTATAACATGGCAGTTTGGTTCCTACGAAATGTGGAATGCAAAACCCTGTTATATGGGACTGAGAACCAGTACAAAAAAGGGGGTTACGTTCCAAAAGCTAACAAAAATACACTTTTTTTTTTTATAATTATCGGAAATTTAATTTTTATAGTAGTAATAACTTAATATTTTAACTATTATTTTTAAAATAGTAGTAACTTAAATAGTAATAACTGAACAAACATCTTACCTTACAAACTGTGATACTTATATGTGAGATTGATTGATTTGGTAGTTGTTGGCGCATCGGCTTCTGTGGCCATATTGCACCTCCCAAGGTTTTTGCAGTACTTTGATCCAAGCCCGAGGCGGGAATCGAACCCGCGACCTTTGGGTTGCCGGGAAGGTACTTTACCCACTCGGCTAGCCCGGTCGGCTATATGTGAGATAATGTATATTCATTTAATTTTATTCCTCTTCATTGCTGCTAAGCACAATCTTCTGCAGCATCTAGATTTTGTGTACCTTCTGCTCTCTTTAAAAGTCATGAACTGCAGTCTTCAAAGTCACAATTATTCTTTATGGTCTCAAACAAGCACAAGTTCAATAGCACAGAACCTAACCCAGGGCTCTCCCAACAAAATAGTGGACCCCCGATGATACCTGAAAATCGAAAAAATATTTTCCATTTAGCAAAATAAAAATAAATTTATGCTTACATACATAGTTTAATTAATACATACTGTAATATGTACATACTAATTGATATTTCTGTTCACTGACTTTTTTTTTTTTTTTTTTTTGTTGTGAAATTTAAAACAGTAAAATTGATAAGTAATCAGTAACAAAGAACAATGCATGCACAAGTTGCAACAAACACGATATGGAGTAAGGAGTTTCTGAAAATTTATTTGTTTTTATAATTGAATATTTCACGGAAGGGAAAACACATTTCACCATAATAACGTGAAAACCCACAGAAATCCAGCTATCGGTACTATAGCAAATGAGTTTACTACCCGTTTATAATTGATTACGCTAACAGAAAAGACCAATAAACCGTAAACGGCAAATTGTTTTTATTGTTTTATGGTAGTGACCTCCAGAAATGTGCTCTTGAAAAATATCACGAAGGCAATAATGACTAGTGAGTCAACAGCAGGGATTCACAAAAAGGAATGGAAATGGTGAAAATTACATCTAACATAATAGCAGGGTTTTCCCAGCACAAAAGCTTAAAAATAATATGTTATGTGAGATTTCCAGCAGTTCTCAAGCCGTGTTATATGGTGGTTGCCTGTACATTAAAAAAGTTTTTCTCCTAGTGATATTTATTCAAGCCAATGGGAGAAGAGGGGTGAGGCATTACGTCACTACAAATGCAATTAATTATTGACAACTGCCTCCATAACGTTCACCAACCTTGTGCATGCGCTTCCCTGTCTAACATTTGATGTTCCATTGCAACGTTTTTTTGTATATTAATGAATATTGTATATTTGAGTGTCCGGAGGCAACAATGGTAAGGTCATCAGCAAATGCAATGACCTTGGTGCATTCAAATGATCTGCTCAGCCAATCTTGTAAGACTACTTTCAAGATCAGGGGTCCTAGGACAGATCCTTGGGGGCACTCCCAAAAGATTGGTCTGGTGATGTGCCGATGCTTTGTTTTGACCATAACTGACCTTTCAGAAAAGTAGTTTCTGGTTAGTCAGTACAGTTGTGAGGAGCAATTGTCTGATCGGAGATAGTGTGGGTTGTGTTGTTCCTCTGGCCACTTAGCCTGGGGGCCTGTGGAGAGCTACTAACACCCCCAGTTTCCATCACCATCGCGGGGAGGCAGGCCAAGACACATTACGAGAGAAGAAAGTTCTGGCGGGGTGAATCCTGGTGTAGCCTAGGCATCCAAATCCAAGGAGAGCTCAAAAAAAATATTTATTGGAAAGGAGATAATGGGGAGATAGGAAGAGGGTGGGATTAAAGGAGCAGAGAACGGAAGGGAGGGCAGTAATCGAGGCACTTGCTTGATTTGAAAGGGGAGACAGTAAGGGGACCCTGGTTCAGGACGCCCATCCTGGTCCATAGAGTGGGAGTTGAAAGTGGGTGGTGGGCCTCCTGGGGTGGGGGAGGCAGACTCAACCAACCCAGGTGGTAAAAGAACATAGGAAAATAGATTCCTATGGTGGAGTGTGCTTTTTGCAGTTCTGACCCACACTGGCCATGGGGGCTACCCTAATGGCCGGTGTCAGCATTCCACACCATGCCAGCTAGAAAAAGCTACAGCATGTCAGCTTGGATAACTATGAGGGCCTGCATAGCCATCAGTGTGTCCAGTAAAGAAGCTAAGATAAAACATGCAATTAATAATAACTTTCATTCACACAATTTTACTTTTTAGTTTTTTCTTACACTTTCTATTTTCTTTTATATATTAGATTAGATATCGATCAGTGCATTTCAACAGGTGTGTTGTTTACATAGAAAAGATTTGATTTACTCCGTCATACCTCAACATATTACATAGAAAAGTGTGTGCGGGTGTTGCCGAGCAAAGCAAGCAGGGGGCAGAGCCCCCCCCCCCCTAGTAAGGATTAAATTTACAAAATATTGTAGAAATTTCACAAAATTACTGCAAAATTTTAGTAATTTTGCATATTTTATACAAAATTACTGAAATAAGATTTAAACATTACAGCAATTAAATTTAAATTTTTAAAAAGAAATTTGTCTACCAGATACATGCATTATTGAAGGCTAAGTATAGTATGAAGTGTGATAAAAAGGTTTGAAGACTAAACTAATATTTTGGAAATGATGCATAGGGGCTATTCAAATGGATCTCCTTGACACTATATATATTGATTCCAATGCTTTTGCAACTTCTCTAAGCAATCCTGATAGGCTTCTTTTGGAATTGCTAATAATTTGTTGTCTTCGTATCTGACTTTTAAAGGATGCTTTATGCTTGCAGGCAGGGATTTACAGGGAGCTAAATCCAGTGAGTATAGCTGATGGGGTACACAATAATGGAGTGCCTTGTAAGAAATTCTTGAATGGAAGCACTGAGTGTGCAGGGTATTATCATGATGCAAGTGTCAATTCCCCAAATTCCACTTTTCTAGCCATTTTCTCCAAACAGCATATCTCGTAATCACCATAGACTTGTTTTGTGGTATTTCTGGTTCACTGTTTGACCATACAGCATGAATTCATAATGAACATTTCCCTGTGAGTCAAAAAATATCATAAGCATGATCTTTACATTGTGGTTGTCTTGAGTTAGCATTAGTAAAGGCACATAATGCAAGAAAGCAAGCTTATATAGCATCAGCCAAAAAAAAAAAAAAAACTAATTTCACCCATCCACTAGCTCCAAATGTTTGTCTAGATCTGCCTTGAATCTGTTTAAGCTATCAACTTCTACAACGACAGATGGAACTTTGTTCCAGCAATCAACCACACGCTGGCTAAAGGCAATTTTCTGCACAACTATCCTACAAATGTCTTTCCTCAATTTGAATTTATGCCCTCTTAGGCGATTATTCTGAGCTAGAGGAAGAATCCCATCAGCATTGAGCATGCTCAAACCATTCAAGGCTTTATACACCTCAATCAGATCACTTCACAGGTGCCTAGTCTTCAGACACTGTAATTTGCAAAAATTAAGCCTTTCTTCGTAAGAGCAATCCTTGTTTCCATTCACCAATCTTGTTGCTCTTCTTTACATCCTTCCTAAAATGAGGCCCCCAGACCTATATACAGTACTCAAGGTGTGGCCTGACCACCTTATACAAGGGGATAATCACCTTTTCCCTGCTAGAAAAATTCCTGTATATCAGGAGTGGCCAACAAATCGATTGCGATCTACCAGTCGATCGCGGCTTTAATTTCGGTCGATCACGAGGAATTTTAAATATATATAAAAACAGATTAGTTAAAATATAAACCCACTGTATGCGCTTTTACAAATCCACTGAATCACGTGACTACTCTTGTTGCTATGCTGCCTAGGCTTGTCTGGTGAAAATGCATGCAGTTGCATTGTGGAAAGCATAGTGTATGCGTCGAATTGTTATTTAGTTTACTTAATATTAATAACTGGATAGTTCTTATACATTAATTTAATAACCTTGGATTTAAAATTAATACTACGAAAACGAGCAAAACTTATCATTTTCATCAAGAGTGGGAACTAGAATACTTTTTTGTAATGATAAAAGAAAAATGTTGTTTGATTTGCAATGCTTCCGTGGCTATACCCAAAAAATGAAATTCAGAAAGGCACTTCAACACACTGATTAGTAGTATTTCTGCATGTAAATATCAATTTGTGGCAATGGCTAAGGATCTCAAAGAAAAAAAAAAATCCGATCATTTTTCAAATATGCAAGATCGTTTGCAAAAATGTCCTGTTTTTGAATTTAATAGTGAGAAATATGTTTCTGAAATTGAGAAAGTCGTGGATGATTTTGAAACCAGATTCAGTGATTTTAAAACAATTGAAGACATTGTTCAATATATTTGAACTTGATGAATTTGAGGTATTGCTCAAAGCATCAAAGGCGGATATTGTTGGGATATCAGAGACGTGGTGTCACACAGATATAAGGAATGCAGAACTGGGATTTGAGGAGTACAACGTCTACAGAAAGGATAGACAGGATAGGAAGGGAGGAGAGGTTATACTATTAGTTAAGAAACACGTAAAATCCAAGGAAGTGAAGCCAGTCGACATCGCTGGACAGTGCAGTGTCGAATCAGTTTGGTGTGACATAAGCATTGTTATTGTGTTATTTGTTTTTTTTTTAGGAGCATTAGCAACTAAGGCCATATTGCTCCAGGGATATGCGGTGGTCATTTCCTGACCTTTCCACATCCTCCGTATTTGGTGGTCACGGGCTCGAACCCCGGTCTAATCAAGAAGCGTGTGCTATGCATTGTTGCTCCCTCCCACCTGGCTACGGAGGTGCCGACATAAGCATTGGGAGATCAAAATTGAGAGTAGAAGTGTGCTATAGGCCTAATAACTCTGATGAGTATAATAAGAAAATGTACAGGGAAACAGAGTGGGCCAGTAAATCAGAGAGTCTTATAATGGGGGATTTTAATTTCCCAGATATTGACTGGAATTTGTGGGTTGGTCACTCACACACTAGCAAGGCTTTTGTGGATTTATTGGATGATTGTTTTCTACATCAGCATGTTCGGGAGGCAACTAGAGGGAGTAATATTCTTGATTTGATTATCAGTAGTGATTCTTCATGCGTTAAAAATCTGCAGATAAAGGAACCACTAGGTGGCAGTGATCACAGTATGCTGAAGTGGGATTTACTCAAAGAGGCAACTACCATCAGGGGTAAAGGGAAGGGTTTTTGCTTTTTTAAAGGTGACTACGGTGGTCTGAGACAATATTTAAATTATATACGGTGGAAGTGGGACCAACTGATGATGTTGCCAACAGCAAATTCAAAATGGGAAGCATTCAAAGAATTAATCTTGGAAGCTACTAGGCTTTTGATACCAACTAAGAAATATTGTCCAAGGTTTAGGCCTAAAAGAATGTAAGATCAACTAATGAGACACATGGCAGAGAAGAAAAATGCATGGGATACATATAAATTAACACGTGACACAGAAGCCTATGATAGATATAAGCTGCTCTGTAACCAAGTCACAAAGGAGGTTAGGCAGGCAAAGGCAGATTATGAGATATCTTTGGCAAAGGATGCAAAGAAAAACAGCAAAGAGTTCTTTACTTATGTAAACTCTAGAAGGAAGGGGATGAATCAGATTGGTCCACTTGATATCGGTGGTTCAACTGTTGATGATCCTGCTCAGGTAGCTAACAAACTAAATGAATATTTTTTATCGACATTCACACACGAGGAGTTATTCAGCGAGGGGAATCCAAAGGTGTATTCAACTCTAGCAGTAAGCTAGATAATCTTGTAATAACTGAGAGTAAGGTGGAGGAGAAATTGTTGAAGATAAACACAAGAAAGCACCTGGGATGGATGGGATCTATCCAGTTATATTAAAGGAGGCAGCAAAGGAGATAAGCAAACCCTTAGCTATAATTATGAGATCTTCCTTGGACTCAGGGGAGGTACCCATAGACTGGAGATGTGCAAATGTGACCCCAGTTCACAAAGGAGAATCAAAGGCTGACACAAGTAATTATAGACCTGTGAGTTTAATTTCTGTTCCAAGAAAATTAATGGAGGCACTGGTTAAAGAAGCACTGCAGGATCATCTAGACAAGACTTCAGTTATAGTTCGGACACAGCATTGTTTTGTTAAGGAGGAAGACTTGCCTGACCAATTTGATTGGATACTATGATGCAGTCACAAAAGAACTGGATACAGGGAATAACTTTGATATTATATACTTGGATCTTAGAAAGGCTTTTGATACTGTTGCACATGGAAGTCTGCTGCACAAATTGGAGCAGTGTGGCATTGGAGGCAAATTGCTGCTGTGGATAAAGGGGTGGTTGAGGGGGAGAAGACAGAGAGTGGTAATCAATGGACACTACTCATTGTGGACTAATGTTATTAGTAGAGTCCCTCAGCGTTCAGTGTTGGGTCCATTATTGTTTTCTGTATTTATAAATAATATTGATGATGGTATATCAAACTTAATGTCCAAGTTTGCAGACAATACAAAGGTTGACAGGGTTGTTAAGGACACTACTGACTCTATGCTGTTGCAATTGGATCTGGAAATGTTGATCAGATGGGCTGAGAGGTGGCAAATGAAGTTTAACATTGACAAATGTAAAGTACTACACATGGGAAACAGCAACCCCAGAACAACGTATCAACTCTGTGGTAGAACACTGACAGTGGTAGAGATTTAAAAGGACCTGGGGGTAATTGTGCAGGCAGAAATGAAGTTTTCTGAGCAGTGCAGACAGTCTGCAAGAGTAGCCCATGGTGTCTTGTCAATGATATAGAGGAATTTTTCTAGCAGAGATAAGGAGATGATTATCCCCTTGTATAAAGCAATGGTCAGGCCACACCTTGGGTACTGTATACAGGTCTAGAGGCCTCATTTCAAGAAGGATGTAGAGCTGCTGGAATGAGTACAGAGAAGGGCAACAAGATTAGTGAATGGAACAAAGGGTTGCTGTTATGAAGAAAGGCTTAAGTTTTGCAAATTATAGTGTCTTGGAGACTAGGCACCGGCGAGGTGATCTGATAAAGGTGTTTAAAGCGTTGAATGGTCTGAGCATGCTGAATGCTAATGGGATTCTTCCTCTTGCTCAGAATAATCACCTGAGAGGGCATAAATTCAAATTGAGGAAAGACAGATGTAGGATAGATGTGCGGAAATTTGCCTTGAGCCAGAGGGTAGTTGGTTGGTGGAGCAGACTTCCATCCCTTGTTGTGGAGGTTAATAGCCTAAATAAATTTAAGGCTCAGCTGGACAGGTATTTCGAATGAACGGAGGGGTGAAGTGGAAGGTATTTTTTTTGGCTGATGCTGCATAAGCTTGCTTTCTTGTATCATATGCCTCTAGTAATGCTAATATTTCTTATCCATTTAATGTCTATTCAGATACAAAACAAATTGCAGAAAATATCGCTGAGATTTTTCAGATGGAGAAAATATTACTTGAAAATGAAATTATTACATTACAAAACGATATCTTCCTAAAAGCCAGATCATCAGAAGACAACATTTGGAAATATGTTTGCTGAGAGAAGTATTGAAATGTAAACTTTTAAATTCCTGTTTTGGTTCCACATATCTATGTGAATTGGCCTTTTCGTATTTGAAACAAACAAAGATAACAGATCGCTCTACTCTCACAGACTTGCATATGGAAGATTCTTTACGGTTGGCCTTATCACGGTATATCCCCGATTTTGAAAGCTTGGCAGATGACACCAAGAAACAAACTTTGTATAAATTAAAATTTTAAATACATATGAATTTAAAATAAGAATTCTGAATTGTATTTGATTTAAAAATTTATAAACAATATATTTCAAAATGTGTTAATTAACGTTTTTCACCATGCGTAATGAAATTCTTGAGATGGTAGATTGCAGCACATTTTTAAGAAAAAAAGTAGATCTCATCACAAATTAAGTTGGTTGCCCCTGCTGTATATCATTGACAAGACACCATGAGCTACTCTTGTAGACCATCTGCACAGCTCAGAAAACTTCATATCTGCCTGCACAATTACCCCCAGGTCCTTTTGATTTTCTACCACTGTCAGTGTAGTACCACAGAGTTGATACGTTACTCTGGGGTTACTGTTTCCCATATGTAGAACTTTACATTTGTCAGTGTTAAACTTCATTTGCCACCTCTCAACCTTTCCAGATCCTATTTCAGCAGCATACTGTCATTAGTGTCATTAACAACCCTGCCAACCTTCGTATCGTCTGCAAACTTGGACATTAAGCCTGATATACCATCATCAATATCATTGATAAATACTTGTAAAATAATAAGAGAAGTTTACCTCAATATAGTACGTAGAACACTTCCGTATGATACTCTCCAGAAATTAAAATGAAAAAATCTAAAATCTTATATTACAGTAACAAATAATTAAAAATCAATTGAACACAATTAAAAATCATTTTAATGCAATTAAAAATAATTTTAACACAACTAAAAATCAGCTTAACACAATTAAAAATTATTAAGAAAATTAATAAAAGAATTTATTGAAAAAATTGCAAAACGATTTTCCTTCCTATTACCGAAAAGGGGTGAGTTTAATGCTCTTCCCTTTTCGGTAATTTTCATTCCTGTGATCACGACATACGGTCAAAGTGTTGTCAGCTTCAGGAAGGAAAATCATTTTGCAATGTTTTCCTTAAATTCTTTTATTATTTTTAATTGTGTTCAATTTATTTTTAATTATTTGTTACTGTAATGTAAGATTTCAGTTTTTTCGTTTTAATTTCCGGAGAGTACCATACGGAAGTGTTCTCCATACTATATTGAAGAAAACTTCTCTTATTCTTTTACAAATATTGATATCAAAGTAGAACGTATTGAGCATTACAGCTCTGGTTCATACTATCTAATTCATTAATAAATACAGAAAACAACACTGAACCCTGAGGAACTCCACTAATAACATTAGTCCATGAAGAGCAATGTTCACTGATTACCACTCTCTGTCTTCTCCCCCTCAACCACCCCTTTATCCATAGCAGCAATTTGCCTCCAATGCCACACTGCTCCAATTTGTGCAGCAGTCTTCCATGTGCAACAGTATCAAAAGCCTTTCTAAGATCCAAATATATGATATCAATGTTATTTTCTGCATCCAGTTCCTTTGTGACCACATCATAGTATCCAATCAAAATGGTCAGACAAGGCTTCCCCTTAACAAAACCATGCTGTGTCCGAGCTATAACTGAAGTCTTGTCTAGATGATCCTGCAGTGCTTCTTTAACCAGTGCCTCCATTAATTTTCCTGGAACAGAAGTTAAACTAACAGGTCTATAGCTACTTGTGTCGCCCTTTTTATCCTCCTTTGTGAATTGGGGTCACATTTGCACATCTCCAGTTCATGGGTACCTCCCCTGAGTCCAAAGAAGTTCCCATAATTATGGCTAAGGGTTTGCTTACTTCCTTTGCTGCATCCTTTAATATAACTGGATAGATCTCATCCACACCGGGTGCCTTTTTTATGTTTATATTCAACAATTTCTCCTTCACTTTCCTCTCAGTTATTACAAAATCATCTAGCTCACTGCCAGAGTTTAATTCACTTCTGGCATTCCCCTCCCTGAATAACTCCTCATTTGTGAATGTAGACGCAAAATACTTATTTAGTTTATTAGCTACCTGAGCAGTATCATCAACAGTTGAACCATCGATATCCAGTGGACCGATCTGATTCATTCCCTTCCTTCTAGGGTTTTCATAAGTAAAGAATTCTTTGCTGTTTTCTTTGCCAAAGGTTTCTCGTAATCTGCCTTTGCTTGTCTAATCTCCTTTGTGACTTGGTTACAGACCAGCTTATATCTATCATAGGTTTCCATGTCACCCATTAATTTAACATTAGCATTAGCATTAGTAGAGGCATATGATGCAAGAAAGCAAGCTTATTCAGCATCAGTCAAAAAAAAAAAAAAAAAAAACACACACCACTCCCATTTCACCCCTCCGTTCGTTCGAAATACCTGTCCAGTTGAGCTTTAAATTTGTTTAGGCTATCAACTTCAACAACAAGTGATGGAAGTCGGTTCCACCAACCAACCACCCGCTGGCCAAAGGCAAATTTCCGCACATCTATCTGACATCCGTCCTTCATCAATTTGAATTTATGCCCTCTGAGGTGATTATTCTGAGCAAGATGAAGAATCCCATTGGCATTGAGCATGCCCAAACCATTCAAAGCCTTATTAGCATTTAGCATTAGCATTAGTAGAGGCATTTGATGCAAGAAAGCAAGCTTATGCAGCATCAGCCAAAAAAAAAAAAAAGAAAAAAAGAAAAAAAAAACCACTCCCACTTCACCCCGCTGTTCGTTCAAAATACCTGTCCAGCTCAGCCTTAAACTTATTTAGGCTATCAACTTCCACGACAAGGGATGGAAGTCTGTTCCACCAACCAACCACTCGCTGGCTAAAGGCAAATTTCCGCACGTCTATGCTACATCTGTCTTTCCTCAATTTGAATTTATGCCCTCTCAGGTGATTATTCTGAGCAAGAGAAAGAATCCCATCAGCATTGAGCATGCTGAAACCATTCAATGCTTTATACACCTCTATCAGATCACCTTGCTGGTGCCTAGTCTCCAGACACTGTAATTTGCAAATCTTAAGCCTTTCTTCGTAAGAGCACCCCTTTGTTCCATTCACTAATCTTGTTGCCCTTCTCTGTACTCGTTCCAGCAGCTCTACATCCTTCTTGAAATGAGGCCTCCAGGCCTGTATACAGTACTCTAGGTGTGGCCTGACCATTGCCTTATACAAGGGAATAATCACCTCCTTATCCCTGCTAGAAAAATTCCTATATATCATTGACAATACACCATGAGCTACTCTTGCAGCCCGTCTGCACTGCTCAGAGAACTTCAAATCTGCCTGCACAAGCACCCCCAGGTCCCTTTCATTCTCTACCACTGTCAGTGTAATACCACAGAGTTGATACGTTGCTCTGGGGTTGCTGTTTCCCATGTGTAGTACTTTACATTTGTCAATGTTAAACTTCATTTGCCACCTCTCAGCCCATCTGCTCAACCTTTCCAAATCCTGTTGCAGAAGCATAGTGTCAGTAGTGTCCTTGACAACCCTGCCAACCTTTGTATCGTCTGCAAACTTGGACATTAATCCCGATATACCATCATCAATATCATTTATGAATACAGAAAACAATAATGGACCCAACACTGAGCCCTGAGGGACTCCACTAATAACATTAGTCCACGACGAGCAGTGTCCATTGATTACCACTCTCTGTCTTCTCCCCCTCAGCCACCCCTTTACCCACAGCAGCAATTTGCCTCCAATGTTACACTGCTCCAATCTGTGCAGCAGTCTTCCATGTGCAACAGTATCAAAAGCCTTTCTAAGATCCAAGTATATAATATCAAAGTTATTCCCTGCATCGAGTTCCTTTGTGACTGCATCATAGTATCCAATCAAATTGGTCAGGCAAGACTTCCCCTTATCAAAACCATGCTGTGTCCGAGCTATAACTGAAGTCTTGTCTAAATGATCCTGCAGTGCTTCTTTAACTAGTGCCTCCATTAATTTTCCTGGAACAGAAGTTAAACTCACAGGTCTATAATTGCTTGTGTCAGCTTTTGATCCTCCTTTGTGAATTGGGGTCACATTTGCACATCTCCAGTCTATGGGTACCTCCCCTGAGTCCAAGGAAGCTCTCATAATTATGGCTAAGGGTTTGCTTACTTCCTTTGCTGCCTCCTTTAATATAACTAGATAGATCCCATCCACCCCAGGTGCCTTTCTTGTGTTTATCTTCAACGATTTCTCCTCCACTTTACTCTCAGTTATTACAAGATTCTCTAGCTTACTGCTAGAGTTGAATACACCTCTGGCATTCCCCTTGCTGAATAACTCCTCATGTGTGAATGTCGATGCAAAATATTCATTTAGTTTGTTAGCTACCTGAGCAGGATCATCAACAGTTGACCCAGCGATATCAAGTGGACCAATCTGATTCATCCCCTTCCTTCTAGATTTTACATAAGTAAAGAACTCTTTGCTGTTTTTCTTTGCATCCCTTGCCAAAGATTTCTCGTAATCTGCCTTCGCCTGCCTAACCTCCTTTGTAACTTGGTTACAGATCAACTTGTATCTATCATAGGCTTCTGTGTCATGTGTTAATTTGTATGTATCCCATGCATGTTTCTTCTCTGCCATATGCCTCATCAGTTCATCTGACATCCATTTAGGCCTAAACCTTGAACAATATCTATCAGATCACCTCACCGGTGCCTAGTCTCCAGACTGTAATTTGCAAAACTTAAGCCTTTCTTCGTAAGAGCAACCCTTTGTTCCATTCACTAATCTTGTTGCCCTTCTCTGTACCCGTTCCAGCAGCTCTACATCCTTCTTGAAATGAGGCCTCCAGACCTGTATACAGTACTCAAGATGTGGCCTAACCATTGCCTTATACAAGGGAATAATCACCTCCTTATCCCTGCTAGAAAAATTCCTGTATATCATTGACAAGACACCATGAGCTACTCTTGCAGCTCGTCTGCACTGCTCAGAGAACTTCATATCTGCCTGCACAATTACCCCCAGGTCCTTTTCATTCTCCACCACTGTCAGTGTAGTACCGCAGAGTTCATACGTTGCTCTGGTGTTACTGTTTCCCATATGTAGTACTTTACATTTGTCAATGTTAAACGTCATTTGCCACCTCTCAGCCCATCTGTTCAACCTTTCCAGATCCTGTTGCAGCAGTATAGTGTCAGTAGTGTCCTTAACAACCCTGCCAACCTTTGTATCATCTGCAAACTTGGACATTAAACTTGATATCCCATCATCAATATCATTCATAAAAACCGAAAACAACAACGGACCCAACACTGAACCCTGAGGAACTCCACTAATAACATTAGTTCACGTTGAGCAGTGTCCATTGATTACCACTCTCTGTCTTCTGCCACTCAACCATCCCCTTATCCATAGCAGCAATTTGCCTCCAATGCCACACTGCTCTCCAATTTGTGCAGCAGTCTTCCATGTGCAACAGTATCAAAAGCCTTTCTAAGATCCAAATATATAATATCAAAGTTATTCCCTGCATCCAGTTCTTTTGTGACTACATCATAGTATCCAATCAAATTGGTCAGGCAAGACCTGCCCTTAACAAAACCATGCTGCGTCTGAGCTATAACTGAATTCTTGTCTACATGATCCTGCAGTGCTTCTTTAACCAGTGCCTCCATTAATTTACCTGAACAGAAGTTAAACTAACAGGTCTATAATTACTTGTGTCAGCCTTTGATCCTCCTTTGTGAATTGGGGTTACATTTGCACATCTCCAGTCTATGGGTACCTCCCCTGAGTCCAAAGAAGCTCTCATAATTATGGCTAGGGGTTTGCTTACTTCCTTTGCTGCCTCCTTTAATATAACTGGATAGATCCCATCCACCCCAGGTGCCTTTTTTATGTTTATCCTCAACAATCTCTCCTCCACTTTCCTCTCAGTTATTACAAAATCATCCAGCTCACTGCCAATGTTTACTTTACCTACATCATTCTCCTTCCTGAATAACTCCTCATGCGTGAATGTAGATGCAAAATACTCGTTTAGATTGTTAGCCACCTGAGCAGGATCCTCAACTGTTGAACCATCAGGTGCCTCCGTAGCCAGGTGGGAAGGAGCAGCAGTGCATAGCACACGCTTCTTGATTAGACCGGGGTTCGAGCCCGTCACCACCAAATACGGAGGATGTGGAAAAGTCAAAGAATGATTACCACATATCCCGGAGCAATATGGCCTTAGTTGCTAATGCTCCTAAAATCCAAAACAACAACGTTGAACCATCAATATCCAGTGGAGCAATCTGATTCATCCCTTTCCTTCTCAAGTTTAAATATGTAAAGAACTCTTTTCTGTTTTTCTTTGCATCCTTTGCCAAGGATTTTTCGTAGTCTGCCTTTGCCTGCCTAATCTCCTTTGTGACTTGGTTACAGACCAACTTATATCTATCATAGGCTTCAATGTCACCCATTAATTTGTATGTATCCCATGCATTTTTCTTCTCTGCCACATGTCTCATTAGTTCATCTGACAACCATTTAGGCCTAAACCTTGAACAATATTTCTTAGTTGGTATGTAAAGCTTGGTAGCCTCCAAGATTAGTTCCTTGAATGCTTCCCATTTTGAGTTTGCTGTTGGTAACATCATCAGTTGGTCCCACTGTATAGAATTTAAATACTGTCTCAGACCATCATAGTCGCCTTTACGAAAACAAAAACCCTTCCCTTTACCTCTGATGGTAGTTACCTCCTTGAGTAAATCCCACTTCAACACACTGTGATCACTGCCACCTAGTGGTTCATTTATCTGCAGATTCTTAATGCATGAAGAATCACTACTGATAATCAGATCAAGAGTATTGCACCCTCTTGTTGCCTCACGAACATGTTGATGTAGAAAACAATCATCCAATAAATCCACAAAAGCCTTGCTAGTGTGTGAGTGACCAACCCACAAATTCCAGTCAATATCTGGGAAATTAAAATCCCCCATTATAAGATAGTGCCAGTATATCTCTGATTTACTGGCCCACTCTATTTCCCTGTACAATATCTTATTATACTCATCAGAGTCATTAGGCCTATAGCACACCCCTACTCTCAATTTTGATTTCCCTATGCTTATGTCACACCATACTGACTCGACACTGCCCTGTCCATCGATGTCGACTGGCTTCACTTCCTTGGACTTTATGTGTTTCTTAATTAATAGCATAACCCCTCCTCCCCTCCTGTCCTGTCTATCCTTTCTATACACATTGTATTCCCCAAATTCCAGTTCCGCATTACTTATATCTGTGTGATACCACGTCTCTGATATCCCAACAATATCTGCCTTTGATGTTTTGAGCAATACCTCAAATTCATCAAATTTATTTACCCAACTCCTAGCATTGGTGTACACGCAGGTATACATGCACCTGTTTCTATTCTTAGCTACCCTAACACAACCCATGTGTTTACTTGTACCGCAATGACTCCCAGCAGTCTCTGAAATATCCTGCATCTTGTTTTTCAGGCTTCTGCTCATTTCAATAGAAGCAGTGCATGAATCACTTCCACCTCTGCCAGTGGCTACTGTTAATCTATTAGTCCTTGTATCCCCCCCAACTAGCAGTTTTCCGACCCACCTAACACTGCCTCGACAGCATCAGCAAAAATTCTTGCACCCTTTCTATTTAAGTGTATCCCATCCCTGTAGAAGCAATCTCTCCTGTTAACAAGTACAGTCCAGGCTGAAAAAAATTCTACCCCTTGAGCCTTGCACAATCCCTCCAGGGCCGAATTGATCGACAAGGCTCTCATCATATACTCCCTCCTATCGTGTCTGGGCAGAATTGCAGACACTTTCAAATTCAACCCTAATTCACGGCTTTTTTTCAACAGTGACCTCTACTTGCTAAGTAATTCCGCCGGTCTCCTTCTCTTAATATGTATGTATCCCATTTATATGTATATGTATCCCATGCATTTTTCTTCTCTGCCACATGTCTCATTAGTTCATCTGACATCCATTTAGGCCTAAACCTTGAACAATATTTCTTAGTTGGTATGAAAAGCCTAGTAGCTTCCAAGATTAATTCTTTGAATGCTTCCCATTTTGAATTTGCTGCTGGTTTCATTTGTTTGCTCCATCGCAATTGTGACGTGGAATGTTAACGCTAGTAAAGAAACTGGTTGCCACTTGCAATCTGCCAGTTTTTTTTGGGTCTTAAAGAAGACAAAGTCCTCCTATGAAAGGACTGGTTTTTTGTTCCTGGATCATGACCATAATATACCAGTAATAATGGAAGGAAAAACTTGTGGGCCAACAGCAAAATGTTGAAAGTCCTGGCATGTGAGGCTTTTCACTCTCCTTGATCACCAGTTGGGTTGCAAGGCACAAACTTGGCTGAAGTGCATGATTGTCTTGACAAGTCTTGATGAAGTCTTTGTGTAATGGCCCCCCTTTGTTGTTTCTGCTCTTCTGTGAGGCAAAAAATTTGCACACACCTTCCTTTCCCTAAATCTTCATACAAAATTTGACAAATTATCTCATTTATCTCATTTGTATCTGTCTCATCGTCCATCATTCTAAAAGTCAACTGACAATCTTTGAACCGCTCATCTTATACCATTCAAACTCACTTGTAAGCATTAATGTTTCATCACCATAAACAGCTTTTTAATGTTTTATATGGTTCTGTTGCAGATTTTCCCAATTTAAAGTAAAATTTGATATTCATTTGTTTGCTCCATCGCAATTGTGACAACTGGTTGTTACTTGCAACCTGCCAACCTACTGTACAATCTCTGTACCCATCTGTTGGAAGAAATTGAACTACAGCATACCACTTTTGTTTATTTTCAAACTCTTCAAACATGACTGCAACAACACACCAATCCAGGAACTTTTTTGCCACACCTCGTGCATATATATATATATATGTGTGTAAATGCACTTAAAAACTGGTACAGCTCAAGAAATTTATTGTGATGAGGAAGGGGATAAATTATATAAATCCTAAATAATATTAGACAATTTCCATTTCAATAGAAAAGCTAAAAATGACAACTAAATAGAAAGTGTATGAAAAGGTGTGTGTTAGTTAGAAGGGTTAAGACAGGAAAACCATGCTGTACACTTTCTCAAGAATGGTTGGGATAATACCTTTCCACAATCCTGAGCTGGATATCATCATTCTTCTCTTTCTTGTTGGTGATTCCTTTCTACTTCTGATTCTCTCTCTCTCTCTCTTAGGGTAACTCGGGAATTTTTTTTTTTGGCTGGTGCAGCATAAGCCCCTGGCTTCCTCGCACTATATGGCTAATAATAATAATAATAATAATAATAATAATTGGGATACAGGAAAACACGAAATAGAGTTGAAACATGGTGTAATAGGATGACTGGGTTGAACAAAGTGTTCCCTTCTGTGGGTAAATGGGAAAGTGCTGTCTTCTCTCTCTCACAAACCTAGTCTATCTTGTGCACACCTAGACTTAGAAAAAAAACAAAAATAAACATCAGTCATCAGTGTGATTCATAGCAAAGCAAAGTATGTGCCATTTGATCCTTTACAGTTGTTCTTGAAAGATACACTTAGATTACACAATATAATGCAACCACTCTGTACACTGTGGATGTACACAGTGGTTGCATTACAACCACTGAGTACACCCACAGTGTACAGAGTGGTTGTAGTGCAAAACAGAACCATTTTTTTGTTTTATGTAAAATGCTTTTCTTAGCTGGAATAAAGTTAAAATAGATGTGAAGAATAGGTAAAATTGCTAATTGATTGAGGGCAGTATAAACAAAAATTTAGATGTGAGAAATTTGTTAGGATGAATAACTTAGATTATACTCTTATCCAGTGAGCGTTAAAAAAAAAAAAAAAAAAAATCCATCATTAAGTAAATGAAATGATATGTTTATATAAATGATATGTTTATACAAAGCAGACAAAATGAAATTTTGTCTGCTTTGTGTTCTTTATAGAAATAATTTTTTCTTTCAATTATATATTTAAAAAAAAATTAAGTGCTTTCATTTTGTGCAACATTTAGAAGTAACATTTCTGTGATTTGTTTAAATGTTTAAAGAAATGTTTGTAATCTTACATTGGGCTTACCACTTTCTGTGACCTAAGTTTCGTGGTTGCCATAGTAATACATCTGCATTAAGTATTTCTGTCCCAAGGAAGTAGTAACTGTTGTCAATGAAACTGGAGTGCAGGATGCTTATGCTCTGGTAGGGCCTAAGATTGTTTCCCATTTCAGTGATCTAAATGAGGAATGTCATTACATCAGTACAGTACTTTGAAATCAAGCTTACTAGCATCTTGTTGTCATGACAACAGATATCCCTTCCTTTCAGCAAATCACATTGTGGAAACCCACTGAAGTGGAAGCAGCTGAACCATGCCCATGTGGTTTTATTGCTTATATTTGGAACTCCTTGATATATTTCTCTTCATTGTTTTCTCATTTTCTTTTACTGCTTGTTTCACATCTTTTTAAATACTGTCAGTTTAAAAAATTAGTGAATCAATGTGCCATATGTATTCTTTTGTGTTATATGGTTATTGTGTAACAAGTGTGATTCTCATTGGTGATGTACTTATTTTGGCATCTTTATTTTGCCCAGTATAACTGGTTTGGATTTATTAAAATACCTGTGATTTAATATGCCATGAAAGTGATAACTTGAGTGTAAATAGTTATTATTTTATACAAATACTGTAGTTATATTTACACAAGGTGTTTTTATAAAATGTTTTGTTCCTGGTGCTGTGGCTGTACAAAAAGGTAGGATATAAGAAAATATGAAATGATTTAAGTAATGGTAAGAATCATAGTTACCTTGTTAATTTTCATCATCTTTACTTTTGATCATATCTTTTTATGCAGAAATTGGGGGGGGGGTATGTTGATTTATTTACTTCAAAGTTGTTTTCATGCCCTATTAGTTCCTGGGGTTTATTTCTCAAATACACTGTTTGTCTTTATTCTAGTTACTAAAAGCTAGAATAGCTGTTCGTTCAAGCTGTATTGTAAATCTGTAGTATTAAAGGTCAGAGTATCATGAGAAGGCAAATACTTGGCTTGAAATGTCATGCACCTTAGACCTTTTGAATTCCTAGTTAATAACTTTGTTTTTATATCTTGTGTGGGCACTTATATGTGGTAATAATAGAGGGAATTTAGGAGACTTAGAAATTACTGATTGTAGCATATACTGGTAGTTGAACCAAAATGTTGTTCATATTAAATTTTTAAAAATGGAAAAGAAAAGATACGTACACTTATAGAAGCTCTTATAGAAACTCGACTTTTACTTTTTTTTAAAATTTAATCTTTATAAATCTTAAAACATTTTGTGTTGTTTTTATTGTTGAGATTTGATCAGTACATGACAAAATCATCCTCTTCTATAAATGAATTTAATGAATTTTGCTATTTTTTATGCTTTAATCAATATAATAGGGTAATACTTGAATAGCACAGTCTTTGTTAATTTGTATTCATTGTAAGATCATTGGAGAAACCAGAGGGGTATAGTTTTTGATTATTTAAAGAAAGTTTTTAATCATTTTAGTAAAACAATTTATTTTGTGTCACATTCATGTACATAGTTCTGTCCCAGATGAATGCTAATGTGTTTCAGAAGGATGTTGATATCAGACATAGGGAGAAAAAAAACCAAACTTTTTATTGTTTAAAAGAGAAAAAAAGAACCCCAAAATTTTGTTGGGGTGTTTTTTTTTCCCCCCACTTTTACCTCAAGATGTGAATCCTTCAACTCACATTGCCAGTAGTTGACAGTAAATTTATAATCTTTGTGCATTTGGTAACGTTAAGGATGAATAATTCTTAAGAATGATCTTTGAAGAATATTCTCTACTTGTATCATTAATTAAAACAGCAGTGTAATATGAAAATTGCTTAATTATATAAATCATATGTAGCCAGTTTCCATAGCACTTTACTATGAATGCCATCCTATTTTTACAGCACTGATATAGCTTATAGATGAATTTAATGTTAGCTGTACACAGATTTACCAACGTCTGGAATTTTTCTGAATTTTTTTTATTCACACGTCTTTTATAGTTTTCCCTGAAAATTTTCTTATAGATTTTAGTCAAGTTTATATTATTTATTTATTTTATTTTTTTGCATTTTTCAAATCCAGGAAAAAACATTGCAACTCCTGCCCATGGAGAGAAAAAAAGACAGGGGTTCAATCCATTCAAATATGAATAATGACCCAGTCAGATCTCTTGCAGTTGCCTAGTTTACAGGTGTTGCAATTTGTAGAATGGAAGCCTTTTTTGGTAAGAGTACCCTTTTGTTCCCCTCAGTAACCTTATTGCCCTTCTCTGCACCCATTCCAAAAGATCAACATCCTTCCTAAAATGAGGCTTCTAGACCTGCATGTAGTACCCAAGGTATAGCATAACCATTGCCTTATACATCATCAGGGATAATTACCTCCTTATTCCTGATGGCAAAATTCCTTTGAAAAAACTCCATGAGCTGTCCTAGCAGCCTGTCTGCACTGTTCAAAAAACTTCATGTCTGACTGCACAATTACTCCGGATCTTTTTTGTTCTCCACTAAGCTCAGTGTTGTACCCGACCATTGGCAGGTTATTGTGTGATTACTGCTATCCACATGAAGAACCTTGCATATGTAAATGTTAAATCTATACTGCACTGTACAAGAGTGAACTTCACAAAATCCAGCCATCTGTTACTCCCTAAAATTGATTGACTGATCTGGGTCTAATAAAAGTGCTTTTCTCAAAAGGTCAGCACCCTGCTGCATGCATTATCATTGGAATTACCATAGCTCTCTGAATAAAGAGGAATGATCTGAGGAATCATAATTGATTTAATGATCCAGTCAGATATTTATTTTTCCTTTTAAGTTTTTTTCTCTGCTGGTAAGTTATCCATATTGGATAACTTACCAATAAGTAAACAAGTATGATGCATAGATATTCATTCCAGAATTACACATATGGAACTGCCAACTTTTAGAAATCAAGGACTGGAAAATTTTTAATATGGTTTAGCTTTCTGCAGAAAGAAACCCAGAATTATGCATATTAACGAGATCTGCCACATATACACTTTATTGAAATTAGCATTAGTTAGAGGCATACGATGCAAGAAAGCAAGCTTATGCAGCATCAGCCAAAAAAAAACCCTCCCATTTCTCCATTCATTCCAAATGCCTGCCCAGCTCAGCCTTCAATTTATTTAGACTATTAGCTTCCACAACAAAAGATGGAAGCCTGTTCCACCAATCAACTACCCACTGGCTAAAGCAAATTTCCACACATCTATTCTCCAACTATCTTTCCTCAATTTGAAACTGTATCCCCTCAGGTTCTTAGTCTGAGCAAGATGAAGAATCCCTGAGCATTCAGCTTGCTCAACCCATTCAAGGCCTTATACACCTCAATCAGATCACCTTGCAGGTGCCTACTCTCCAGGCATTGCAATTTGCAGAAATTAAGCTTTCTTGGTAAGAGCATCCCTTTGTTCCCCTTCTTTGTACTCATTCTGCAACTCTACATCCTTCCTAAAATGAGGTCTCCAGACCTGTACACACTACTCTAAGTGTGGCTTGACCATTGCCTTGTATAACGGGATAATCACCTCCCTGTCCCTGCTAGCAAAATTCCTATATATCATTGACAAGACTCCATAACCTGCCCTGGCAGCCCATCTGCACTGCTCAGCAAACTTCATATTTGACTGCACAATTACCCCCCCAGGTCTTTTTCACTTTCCGCTTCCCAGAGTGTAGTACCACACAGTTGGTACATTTCTCTTCGGTTATTGCAGTACTTTGCATTTGTCAATGTTAAACTTCAGTTGCCACTTCTCAGCCCATTTTCCCAACTTATCCTAGATCCAGTTGGAGTAGCATACTGTCTTTACTGTCGTTAACAACCCTGCCAACCTTTGTATCATCTGCAAACTTGAACATTAAACTTGATATACCTTCATCAATATCATTGATAAATATACAAAACAACAATGGGCCCAACACTGGTGAACTCCACTAATAACATTTGTCCATGAAGAGCAGTGTTCATTGATTACCACTTTCTGTTGTCTCCCACTCACCATCCCTTTATCCATTGTAGCAACTTACCATTAATGCCATACCTCTTCAATTTGTACAGCAGTCTTCCATGTGCAATAGTATCAAAAGTTTTCCTGAAATCCAAGTATATGATATCAAAATTATTTTTGGAATTCAGTTCCTTTGTGACCACATCATAGTATCCAATCAAATTGGTCAGACAAGACCTCCCTTTAATAAACCCATGCTGTGTCTTAACTATTACTGCAGCCTTGTCTAGATGACCCTGCAGTGCTTCTTTAACTAGTGATTCCATTATTTTCCCCGGAACACAAGTTAAACTATCAGGTGTGTAGTTACTTGTCACCTTTTGAACCCCCTTTGTGAATTGGTGATAGATTTGCACACCTCCAGTCCATGGGGGCCTCCCCTAAGTCCAAGGAAGCTCTCATAATTATGGCTAAGGGTTTGCTTACTTCCTTTGCTGCCTCCTTTAATATAACTGGATAGATCCCGTCCACCCCAGGTGCCTTCCCTATGTTTAACTTCAACAATTTCTCCTCCACTTTGCTCTCAGTTATTACAAAATCACTTAGTTCCCTGTTAGCCTTTGATAAACTGGCACTCCCCTCATTGAATAACTCCTAATGTAGATGCAAAATACTCATTGTTTATCAGCTACCTGAGCATGATCATCAGTAGTCAACCCATCTATGTTAAGTGGTCCAATCTGATTCATCCCTTTCCTTCTAGAGTTTACATAAGTAAAGAACTCATTGCTATTTTTCTTTGCATCCTTTTCCAAAGATTTCTCGTAATCTGCTTTTGCGTGCCTAATTTCCTTTGTGACTTGATTACAGACTAGATTAAGCCTAATCATAGGCTATAAATCAAGTCTAATCATCAGTTTCATTCACTGTAAAGAAATTTAAACCAACAGGAAATATTATTTAAATTTATCCCTGTAGTACTTAGGGATAAATATAAATCTGTGTCAGGAAATTAATATTATTATAACTTATCCACGTACTAACTAATTCAGTTTAATACTTTCAGAGGTGTTGTAAGATAATGTGAACTCTGGTGCAAAGTGCATGATAGGCTCCCCGTGTGTTTGTATATGTTTATACATGTGTAGATGTGAGGATTAAAAAGCAGAAAGTCAATTCTAACATAAAATAAATCAATAAGATAATTTTTTTTATTATATTAAGTTTGTTGAATTTTTTGCCAGTTATTAAAAATGTATTTAATTACTTAAAAATGTAATATTAAAGTCTCGGCTGGGCTCCAAGAATTGTCTAGTTACTGTAGCCACTGTCATATGCAGGTACATTTCAAAAAAGACTCCCTGAAATTTTTGAATTATAAAGAAAAAAATTTGAGTTTTATAGCAGATTATACTCTCCCTCTTCCCCCCCCCCCCAAAGAAAAACAAGTCATGCTGTTATATTCTGTACACAAATCACTTGCCAGCAATCAGCATTACTTGAATAAAAAAAAATAATAATAATACTTTTCTACTTTTTAAATAGTAATGTAAGGTTTTTTTTTTTTTTACTGCTATTGGCTGACATATATTTGGAGAAAAAATAATCTCCAGATCTATATTTAGAGAAAACTACACATTCTAAAAAAAAATATTTTATAAAAATAAATAATTAAGAAAATGAATGATCAGAAGGATGGTTGCAGGATAGATGTGTGGAAATTTGTTTTCGGCCCGCAGTTCGTTTATTGTTGGAAAAATCTTCCATCTGGTGCTCCGGAAGCAAGTACTTCAAATGAATTTGAAGAACTAGACAAGTTATTAAGGGGTCGGATCAAGGGTCTCAAAGCAGATTTCAAAGTTGTATTCTCCTTCCCAAAATCAACTGAATATTTAAATGCTTTATAATGATATAGGAGAAATAGTTAAGTTACAAATGGATAAAAAAGTGTTTAAAAATTTTCTGGCCTTCCATACATATCTTTATTTGAAAATAAATTAAGATAATAATAAATAAAAAATCATCTACATGTAACCTAATTTTTAGAGTAATATCTTAAATATTATTATTCTATTATTTTAGATTTAAAAAGTCATGCCAACTGATACCAGTGATTTCACAAAGAAGAGAGCCGTGCAGTAATGAAACACCATTTTTGAAAGGACTGTCTGGAAACAAATCCATGGGGACATGATTGGAGACATTACAGAATGATTGTCCACACAGTACCATCAAGAAAACTGAGTTTCTGAATTCAAAAAAGTGGGGCTGGATAATGGAATCACAAAAGTTAAACAGGTTTAACTGGATCACCAGTGACTGCATACCTCACAGAAAACATTGATGCTGTTTGTGGCCTAATTTTGAAGGATTATAATACTGGATTACAGTACATATGAACAACACTAAGCATATCCTCTGAATGGGTTCATCATATTGTCCATAAAGAATGTGCATTAGCGATGGACATAATTGAATAATCAGTAATCAATTATTTAAATTATTGATTATATATATGCAAATTGTTTATTGTGAAATTGATAGTTGAAAACAGGAAAAGAAAAAAAAGTAATAGTGGAGGGATTCAATCTGATATCAAAACTAAAGATAAAGCTCTCTCTCTCTCTCACACACACACACACAACACACAAATAATCTATTATGCCTATCACTAATTATGCATAAAATTGTTACTTTAAAATTTAACAGTATGTCATTTTTTATGTGAACTACTTTTGAAATACACATGTATTAAACGGAATTACTGCATGTAGCTACTGTTAGTATCTAGATAAGCTATAATATTAATTTCCTGATGCTGATTTAAATTTATTCTTAATCCATTTCAATGGTGGTGGCAGCAAGCTTTCTCCTTAATATTTTGAAAATGTTTTGGATTTTTTGATTGCACTAAATGCATGCTTATCCAAGGCCAGCTGAAATCAACTACATTAGTTCTTGGCTTTCAGAGAAAGAAGAAAAAAGAAGCAGGAAGAGTTGAAAGTGATTCTTGCACTGTTTCTATTGGAACATTCAGCAGAATGGAAAGCAAGGCATTTGAAATTAGCATGTATATTTGCATTTACACTAATGCTAGGAGCATAGTAAATAAATTTGAGGCAGTACTAATTAAGTCATCAAGTGCAGACAATGTAGGGATATCGGAGAAATGGTATCACTCGGCCATAAGGGAAGCAGAATTTAAATATGGGAAGTACAGTGTGTACAAACAGAACTGGAGGGGGGACTTTATGCTGTTAGTTGAGAAGCATATTAAATCTAAGCAGTGCATCCAGTCGACATGGTTGGCCAGTGTTAATATTGAGTCAGTTTGGTGTGACATAAACACTGAGAAAAAAAAATTTAGCATAGGAGTGCAAAAATTATACAGAGAAATAGTGGGCCAGCAAATCAGAATGTCTTATAATTGGAATTTTAACTTTCCATTTATTGACTGGAACTTGACTTGTGTATTGACATTGAAACACTAGCAAGACTTTTGTTGGATTTATTGGATGACTTTTTTTCAATACAGCGGCATGATAGAAAGGCAACAAGAGGAATCAATACTCTTAATCTGATTATTAGCAGTGAATCAGCAGGTACAAGACCCATTAGATGACAGTGATCAGCAGTGTACTGATGTGGGATTTACTTAAAGACATTACTGTTGAGGGGAAAGAGAGAGAGAATTTTTCTTTCATATGATAAGAAAAGTAAGAAGCCGACCGGGCTAGCCGAGTGGGTAAAGTACCTGCCCGGCAACCCAAAGGTCGCGGGTTCGATTCCCGCCTCGGGCTTGGATCAAAGTACTGCAAAAACCTTGGGAGGTGCAATATGGCCACAGAAGCCGATGCGCCAACAACTACCAAATCAAAAAAAAAAAAAAAAAAAAAAAATCAAAGAAAAGTAAGTACACTTT
Source organism: Mastigoproctus giganteus (assembly GCF_048544385.1). Classification (NCBI taxonomy): domain Eukaryota; kingdom Metazoa; phylum Arthropoda; class Arachnida; order Uropygi; family Thelyphonidae; genus Mastigoproctus; species Mastigoproctus giganteus. The sequence continues at coordinate 224,864,858 of NC_143579.1, read as the reverse complement.
TCTCAATTTTTAAATTATGTGCAGTGGGACCAACGGACAATGTTACCAACAGTAAATTCTAAATTTCGAAGCATTCAGGGAAGTAATCATAGAAGCTGTTAGGCTTTCATACCAACTAAAAAATACTATTCAAGACTTAGACCTAAATGGATGTCAGATTAAATTATAAGATTGTGGCAGAGAAGAAAAATGTGAAAGGATGCATATAAATTATCAGGTGATACAGAAGCCTATGGTATATATAAACTGATCAGCAATCAATTCATGAAGGAGGTTAGATAAGCTAAGGGAGATTATGAAAGGTCTCTGGCAAAGAATGCACAGAAAAACAACAAAGACATCTTTACTTATATTAATAGTAGAAGGAAGGGGGTTGATTCACAATGGTCCATTTGATATCAGTGGTTTAACTGTTGATGATCCTGCTCAGGTTGCTGACAAACTGATAAGTATTTTTCATCGACATTCACACAAATTCTTTAGGAAAGGTGATACTAGAGGTTTATCAAACCCTTAACAGGGAGGTGAATGGTATTGTGATAACTGAGAGAAAAGTGGAAGATAAATTGTTGAAGCTAAACACAAAAAAAAAGGGATCCCTGGGTCGAATAGGATCTATCCATTTATATTAAACGAGGCAGCAAAGCAGGTAAGCAAACCTTTAGCCATAATTATGAGAGCATTTTTTTTTTCATTCAGGAGAGATGTGTGAATGTATCCCCAATTCACAAAGGGATTCAAAAAGTGATGAGTAATTACAGACTTGTTAGCTTAACTTCTGTTACAGGGAAAATAACAGGGTTGCTGGTTAAAGAAGTAATGCAAGAATATGTAGACAGAAATGCAGTTACAGCATGCATTTGTTACGAGAATATCTTGTCCGACCAATCTTGTTGTATACTAAGCACCTGGGGTGGATGGGATCTATCCAGTTATATTAAAGGAAGTGGCAAAGCAACTAAGCAAACCATTAGCCATAATTATGAGAGCATCCTTGGACTCAGGGGAGGTTCCCACGGACTGGAGATGTGCAAATGTATCCCCAATTCACAAAGGGGGATTGAAGGGTGACACGAGTAATTACAGACCAGTTAGTTTAACTTCTGTTCCGGGTAAAATAATGGAGTCACTGGTTAAAGATGCATTGCAGGATCATCTAGACAAGACTGCAGTAATAATTCAGTCACAGCATGGGTTTGTTAAGGGAAAGTCTTGTCTGACAAATTTGATAGGATATTATGATGTGGTTACAAAGGAACTGGATGCAAAAAATAATTTTGATATCATATATTTGGATTTCAGGAAAGCTTTTGACACTCTTGCAAATGGAAGACTATTGTACAAATTGGAGCAGAATGGTATTAAGGGTAAGTTGCTACAATGGATAAAAGGATGGTTAAGTGGGAGAAGACAGAGGGTGGTAATCAATGGGTGCTGCTCTTCATGGACTAATGTTATTAGTGGAGTCCCACAGGGTTCAGTGTTAGGTCCACTGTTGTTTTGTATATTTATCAATGATATTGATGAAGGTATATCAGGCTTAATGTTGAAGTTTGCAGATGATACAAAGGTTGCCAGGGTTGTTAATGACAGTAATGGCAATGTGCTACTGCAACAGGATCTAGATAATTTGGGCAGATGGGCTAAGAAGTGGCAACTGAAGGTTAACCTTGACAAATGCAAAGTACTGCATATGGGTAGAAGTAACCCCAGAGAAACATATCAACTGTGTGGTACTATGCTTAAGATGGTAGAAAATGAAAAAGACCTGGGAGTAATTGTGCAGTCAGATATGAAGTTTTCTGAGCAATGCAGACAGGCTGCCAGGGCAGGTCATGGGGTTTTGTCAATGATATATAGGAATTTTGCTAGCAGGGAGGAGGAGGTGATTGTCCCTCTGTATAAGGCAATGGTCAGGCCACGCCTTGAGTACTGCGTACAGGTCTGGAGGCCTCATTTTAGGAAGGATGTAGATTTACTTGAGCGTGTACAGAGAAGGGCAACAAGATTGGTTAGGGGAATGAAGGGATCCTCTTACCAAGAGAGGCTTAAGTTCTGCAAATTGCAGTGGCTGGAGACTAAGCACCTGCACGGTGATCTGATTGAGGTCTATATGGCCTTGAATGGGTTGAGCACGCTGAATTCTGATGGGATCCTTCCACTTGTTCAGATTACGAACCTAAGGGGGCATAAATTCAAATTAAGAAAAGACAGATGTAGAATAGATGTGCGGAAATTTGCCTTTAGCCAGTGGGTCGTTAATTGCTGGAACAAACTTCCATCTGTCGTTGTGGAAGTTGATAGGTTAAATAAATTTAAGGAGGAACTGGACAGGCATTTGGAGGGAATGGTGTGATATTTTTTTTTTTTTTTTGGCTGATGCTGCATAAGCTCATACACTTGCTTTCTTGCATTACATGCCACTACTACTACTACTACGATGCAGTAAGAAAGGAACTGGATGCAAAACATAATTTTAATATTGGATTTCAGGAACACTTTGGATACTATTGCACATACAGAACTGCTGTTCAGTATGTGCAATAGTACACATTGGAGCAGTGTGACATTAAGGGCAAGTCACTGCTCTGGATAAAAGAATGCTTGAGTGGGAGAAGACAGACTGATTTTTTTATGAACACTGCTCTCGTTAAACTGTTATTAGTTGAGTTCCCAAGGGTTCAGTGTTGCACCCATTGTGTTCTGTATTTATTAATAATACTGATGATTGTATATCAGGCTTAATGTCATAGTTTGCAGATGATACAAAGGTTGACAAGGTGATTAATGACAATAAGTAAGGCAAGCTACTGCAGCAAGACCAAAAAAAAAAATTGGCCTGAGAAATGGCAGTTGAAATTTAACGTTGACAAATGCAAGGTATTGCATATGGGTAACAGTAATTCTAGATTAAGATACCAACTGTGTGGTATTACACTCAGGGTAGTGGAAAATAAAAAAAACCTGGGCTAACTTTGAAATCAGATATGAAGTTCCCTGAGCAGTGCAGACAGGCTGCCAGGACAACTCATGGCATCTTGTTAATGATATACAGTAACGTGACAAGGCGGTGATTATCCCATTGACCAAAGCAGTGGTTAGATCACATCTTGAGTTCTGCATACATGTTTGGAGGCTTCATTATAAGAAGGATGTAGATCTGCTGGGACAGGTGCAGAGAAGAGTAAGGAGATTGGTAAAGGGAACAAAAGGGTGGCCTACCAAGAAAGGCTTTGGATCTAGAAATTGCAGTACTTGGAGACTATATGCCTGCAAGGTGATCTGATTAAAGTGTTTAAGGCAGGCTTTGAATGGATTGAGCAAGCTTAATGCTGTTGGCATTTTTCCTCTTGTGCAGACTACACATGAGGACACATAAATGCAAATTGTGGAAGATTGTTGTTGCAAGATGGATGGGCAGAAGTTTGCCCTCCGCCAGCAGGTGCTTGATTCTTGGAATAAACTTTCAACAATCAAACACCCAACTTACACAACATTATTGTTGTGTAAGTTGATAGTTTGAAAAAATTCAAGTAAGAACTAGACAAATTATTGGAGGGAATGGACAGTTGATGTGGGAAGGTTTTTTTTTTTTTTTCTCTAGGTGAAGCTGTATAAGCTTGGTTCTTGAATCATTTGCCTCTACTAATACTAAACAAGACATCTGCATGGCCTCTATATAATGGGAAAGAACATCTCATGGATAATTTTGATACATATCTAATAGTATAATTCTTTATCATGGTTTCCATATACTGAATCAGCTGATCATTCCTTTTAAAAGCTCTTCTGATATGAATGGATCATTTGTTTCTCCTAATGGCAATGAATGCTAGTGAGTGGAGTTCTGTATATTGAAAAATTCATTTTTAAATTATGAATATGGAAATTCTCATGTGCAGATTCATAGCAATAAAATTTTCTTGAATATATATACAGGGTGTTTCAGTTAAACTTTTCAGAACTTCTAAGAGGGGTAGGGTACATCCTGACAACTCGAAATCATATAGCAATGTGGGGTCGGAAATGCTCTCCTGAAGCGGTGTTGTACACAGAAGCACCATAAAAAGAAAAGAGACCGTAAGTGAGAAATCGTTTTAATAATACATGAAAAGAAGCAAAAGGTACATGGATTAAAGTAAGTGTTCGAAGTTTCTTCCACGGGCTACAATGCACGCCTCACATCTCCGATGCATGGACATCCGAACATTCTGGAATACTCCAGGCGAATTTCGAATTTCTTCGGCAGCTACTGCGATTCTTGCAACCAGCTCCTCAGCATTGTCAACAGGGGTGTCATAAACTAGCGATTTCATATGACCCCAGAAATAAAAATCAAGACATGATAGGTCGGGTCACCGAGCAGGCCAACGCACGGGACCACCACGTCCGATCCACTGTTGACCAAATGTGACATCCAGGTAGTTACGAACATCTCCGCTACAATGGGCAGGGGCTCCATCGTGTTGGAACCACATTGTGTGTTGCGTCGATGCAGAAATCTGTTCATCTCTCAAAAGTTGTGGCAATACTTGCTGCAGAAAGATCAAGTAGATAGGTCCGGTTAGACGACACGGTAACAGGTAAGGTCCGATGAGGTGATCTCCCATAATACCGTCCCATACATTGACCGAAAATCGAATCTGTGCTGCACGACGTCGTATTGCATGCGGGTTCTCGACCGCCCAGATATGGTCGTTATGCGTGTTGAAAATTCCTTCCCTTGTGAAGGATGCCTCATCGGAAAACAACACTTCAGCAGGAAAAAGGGGATTTGTAGCACATTTTCCAAGGTACCACTGTGCGAAAGCAATACGAGGTTGAAGAAACTTCGAACACTTACTTTAATCCATGTACCTTTTGCTTCTTTTCATGATTTCTCACGATTTCAAACGATTTCTCACTTACGGTCTCTTTTCTTTTTATGGTGCTTCTGAGTACAACACCGCTTCAGGAAAGCATTTCCGACCCCACATTGCTATATGATTTCGAGTTGTCAGGATGTACCCTACCCCTCTTAGAAGTTCTGAAACGTTTAACTGAAACACCCTGTATAAAACCTTAATTTTTAAAATATAATACCAACTGGATAAGCTTTGCAATTAAGGTTATATACAGATTGATGTAATGTTCGATCAATAATGTGATGGCATCAATCTGTTCTGATACGCTTTTTCTTTTTATATTTCTCATATTCTTCTACATAATGTGTGTGTGTGTGTGTGAAATTTTTTTTTTTTTTTTTTAATCTCAGAATCAAACTAGTTAATATATATTTTTTTTTGATTTCAGAGAAACCAAGGAATTTGTAACAGATGAGACAAAACAAACAGTAACTCCACAATCATGGGCCAAGGCTGTACCCGAATCTCTTCCAGGTATGGTTATTCATTTAAATATTTAATTGTTCCATATTTAATTTTTAAGCTGCATAAGCTAAATGGATTATAATTCTTTACAAAAAAAAAGTTGAGAGCTGAAGGGGGAAAAATATATCAAAACATTTGCATTCACTTTGCAAAATATAAAGAACTTTGTTGTATTCAATACATAAGAATTGCAACCAAAGTTTGCCATCCTTTGATGTCATAAATTTTTAATCATTTAGATAGATGATATATAGTCGACCGGGCTAGCCAGGTGGGTAAAGTGCCTGCCTGGCATCCCAAAGGTTGCGGGTACGAATCCTGCCTCGTGCTTGGATCAGGGTAAAATGCAAAAGCTTTAGGAGGTGCATTATGGCCACAGAAGTCGATGCTCCAACAACTAATGAGAAAAAAAAAGATGATATATAGTACTATGAATTATACTGAAATATAATTTAAAATGCTGTTTAGTTCACTTTTGGCATTTATATCCAGCCTTACAATATAATGGTGGATATGTTCTAAAAAAAAATTCTACTGTACAGTATCTATGTGAACCTAGCTTTATATAGGAGGGGGAGGGTACATTTCAGTATCCATTTGGGCATTCTCCTCTGTAGCCAGAATTGCAAACCCTATCTTTCTCATACATATATACACTGAATTGGCTTTGCATTAGCAACCGCCCCACTACCTTTTGCCCATAATACAGCTTTGGAAGGTGTAGTTTTTTTGTCTCACAGTGAACATGGGTGCTCGTGATGGCCATCAACTGCTATAATCTGTACAAGCTAATGTCTAGAGTCTATGTGAATATTGGTCTTGCTATTCCTACATTGTATTGCATGGTTAGCTGGACCGGGTTGACCACACATGGTGTCCCACATGTGACCTTTGGTTTGTTGTTCAATCACTGTTGAGTCAGTAACAGTAGACTCATGACCAGTGGCAAGCTGTCCCTAGGGTGCAAGAGCACTGCACCGGGCACCAACGTTCAAGGGGTGCCTGAAAACCTGAAACTTACATACACATATGAAGAAAATTTTAAAGAGGAGGTCACTAAATTTCAATTGGCACTCAGGTGCCACATACCCTAGGAACGTCCCTGTTCATGACACCACAGAACATGAGCACTTAACCATGTTGGCTGTTGTCAAGATACTGGCACCTTCGTGTCTTGCCCTCACAATCACTCTATGTTTGAAGTTGGAAAGATCTCAACACCAACCCATTCTTTTTTGCAGAAACTCAAAATCTGATCACCATGTATGTGAATTACAATATTATATTAGCGGTTCCTGACTTTGAGCCTTCTCCAGCATCACAGACTAGTCCATTCCTGCACAAGGGAGTGTTGCTAATGCAAAGCCTATGCTTCTGCTTTACTTGCTTGCTGAGAGATTTCTGGGTTTCATACAGCTAACAACATAGTGAATCTGATTGAAGAAATATTTATAAAATGGAAAATGAGTAAAGAAAAGTGTCATGCAATTGTCATTGACAATGAAACAAACATGATTTATTTATCTTATTTTTGTTACACAGAGCATTAAAATTATGATAAATGAATTAGCTTTCGGCTGGGTGGCAGCCTTCATCAGATTAAAATACTTTGAATGGCAGTTAGAATAGAGATGCACTGCCAGGATGGTACGTGAGACACGTGGTTAATTGTTTGTTGATGTTTGTGGCTGTGACGTATGGTGGTGACGTGGCCAGCGTTTGTCTATGGACAGAATTACTGCTTCTGTGATGGGGTTAAGTTGACAACCACTGTTCCTGTTCAACGAGGTATCCGAGCATTTTATACTTAACGATTCCAACCAGGTGCGCCTTAAGTAATGGTGGGACTTGTCTACAACCACGACATCGCGGTGTGGGTCGATGTCGTGGTGGGTTGTCCAGACATGCTCGGCAATAGCTGAGTGTTCTACATCCGCCAAACGGATCGCCCTTTTATGTTCTGAGAGGCGTTTCTCGAGACGACGACCAGTCTCTCCAAAGTAGCAGCTCGTGCAGTCACGGCAAGAGATGCGATAGACCACACCACTCTGTAGAAGGGTGGGGACAGGTGTTTTTATGTTGGAAAGGAGAGAACGCAGTTTCTTGCCTGGGAGTTGGATGCACTTCACCCCATGCGATCTTAGGATTCTACCGATCTGCTGTGACAGGTTGGGGTAGTATGGGATGAATGCCCTCGTGGAAGACTCGTCACTGTTGGTGTTGCTGTTGGTCGTCACGTTGGGGTAGTATGGGATGAATGCCCTCGTGGAAGACTCGTCACTGTTGGTGTTGCTGTTGGTCGTCACGTTGTCGCGTGCTTGTAGATCACATCTGTTAAGGACATCGATGGGGTAGCCACACCTCGTAAGGTCTACTTTGACTCTGGTGATCTCTTTGCGCCTTTCATCTGCAGAGCTGGAGTGTGTCCAGGCGCGAGTTAGCAAGGTTCGGGCGGTTGAGAGGAGGTGGCCCCGTCTGTGTGCTGACTGGAAGTTGGTAAATTGGCCAGCACACATAGGCTTACGATAAACCGTTGTCTTCAAGCATGTGTCTTCGCGCCGGACAAGTGTATCTAGGTATGGTATAGAGTTGTTCGACTCCAGCTCAACCGTGAATTTTATGAAGGGTGACAGTGAGTTGAGGTGGGTTAGGAGTCGCTGACTTGAGTCTCTAGGGATCACTACGAACACATCGTCTACGTAGCGACACCAAAAGGCGATGTGATCCGGTGCGTGTGTAAACGCACGTCCCTCTAACTCCTCCATCACGATGTTTGCTGTGACCGAGCTGACAGGGGAACCCATGGCTGTGCCATGTATCTGCTGGTAGATTGAACCATTAAACATGATTGCACCCCCTGTTAAGCACAGTCTGAGGGCGGCGGAAATGTCATCAGGCGTCAGCTTAGTTCTGTCGCTGAGGGTTCCATCATTGTCCAAGAGTTGTTTTGCGCAAGAGATGGCAAGTTCCACAGGGATGGAGGTAAAGAGTGATACGACATCGAACGATGCCATGACTTGATCTTGCGAGATGGATATAGTGCGGATCCTTTCTATGAACTCAACACTGTTGGAGACGGTGTAGGTGGTCTTGCCAACTAGAGGAGAAAGAAGTCTCGAGACAAATTTAGACAGCTCGTAAGTCGGTGATCTACAGCAGGATACAATAGGTCTTAGTGGCGTGCCTTCTTTGTGCACTTTCGGCAGGCCGTAAAACCGTGGGATCTGACACCCGGAGGCACGGAGGTGATTACGGGTTGACTGTGTGATTTTCCCTTGCTTCAGCCAAGTGTTGGTGAGGATATTCACCTCTGACTCCCATCGTTCCAAAGCCTTGTTGGGGTCGATGGTTAGGGGTTTGTAGACGGTAGTGTCTCGTAAGAGCAGTGAGGCTTTCGCCATGTAGCCGAACCACCATACGTCACAGCCACAAACATCAACAAACAATTAACCACGTGTCTCACGTACCATCCTGGCAGTGCATCTCTATTCTAACTGCCATTCAAAGTATTTTAATCTGATGAAGGCTGCCACCCAGCCGAAAGCTAATTCATTTATCATAATTTTAATGCTCTGTGTAACAAAAATAAGATAAATAAATTATGAATCCAGAGCACACAGGCGTGTTTTATTATGAAACAAACATGGTGAAGGCTATGAATTATTTAGGAATCGTAAGCATACGATGTTTCGTTTACACCCTTTGGTTGTGTGTGTTCGGAAAATAATTACAGCACAGCATAATGTAACAGAATTACTTGCCATAAGAAGAAAAGTAGTGGGCCACTTTCATCATTCTTTTTCAGCCAAAGAAAAACTACATTACATAAAAGTTTTGGAACTGTCTTGTCATGTACTTATACAAGATGTTCAAACAAGATTGAATAGCAGCTATTACATGTTAAAAAAGCTGCTTGAACAAAAGAAACCCTTAATACTATACTTTGCAGATAACAATACTCAACATAGCAGGACTTACTAACACCCAATGTTTGCTTGCAGATAAAGTAATTTGTTTGCTGGAATCTGCTGAAGAAGTAATCAAATTAATGGGCCTTGGGAATGCAAGTATTTCTTACATGATACCTGCTGTAAAGATCCTCCTATCATTCTACTCCAGGGAAGATGCTGAAATTGTATGCATACAGTGAAAGCCAAGATGCAGATGGAAATTCAGAGATGATTTTGTTACCTTGGAAGCCAGTTACATTGCTCCATTTCTGGATACAGGTTTAAGTACAAATTTTTCAAGTGATTGTGTGAAGCACCAAGTGCATGCAAAAATATTAGAATTAAAAAATATATATGAGGGCAACAATCTTGAGTCTGCTTCTGTAAATATTCAGAAAACATCTTTAAGCGGTGCACAAAGCTTCAGTTTGTGGGATTGCTTTCATGAAGTTGCATCATCACCAAATCTTCAAGTCCAGGAGTTGAGGAGGCGATGTCTTAGCATAGCAAGCTTATGCAGCATCAGCCAAAAAAAAAAAAAAAAAAAAACCCACTACTTCACCCCTCTGTTCGTTCAAAATACCTGTCCAGCTGAGCCTTAAAATTATTTAGGCTATCAACTTCCACGACAAGGGATGGAAGTCTGTTCCACCAACCAACCACCCGCTGGCTAAAGGCAAATTTCCGCACATCTATCCTACATCTGTCTTTCCTCAATTTGAATTTATGCCCTCTCAGGTGATTATTCTGAGCGAGAGGAAGAATCCCATCAGCATTGAGCATGCTCAAACCATTCAAGGTTTTATACACCTCTATCAGATCACCTCGCTGGTGCCTAGTCTCCAGACACTGTAATTTGCAAAACTTAAGCCTTTCTTCGTAAGAGCACCCCTTTGTTCCATTCACTAATCTTGTTGCCCTTCTCTGTAATCGTTCAAGCAGCTCTACATCCTTCTTGAAATGAGGCCTCCAGACCTGTATACAGTACTCTAGGTGTGGCCTGACCATTGCCTTATACAAGGAAATAATCACCTCCTTATCCCTGCTAGAAAAATTCCTATATATCATTGACAATACACCATGAGCTACTCTTGCAGCCCATCTGCACTGCTCAGAGAACTTCATATCTGCCTGCACAACCACCCCCAGGTCCCTTTCATTCTCTACCACTGTCAGTGTAGTACCACAGAGTTGATACGTTGCTCTGGGGTTGCTGTTTCCCATGTGTAGTACTTTACATTTGTCAATGTTAAACTTCATTTGCCACCTCTCAGCCCATCTGCTCAACCTTTCCAGATCCTGTTGCAACAGCATAGTGTCAGTAGTGTCCTTGACAACCCTGCCTACCTTTGTATCGTCTGCAACCTTCGACATTAAGCTTGATATACCATCATCAATATCATTTATGAATACAGAAAACAATAATGGACCCAACACTGAGCCCTGAGGGACTCCACTAATAACATTAGTCCACGACGAGCAGTGTCCATTGATTACCACTCTCTGTCTTCTCCCCCTCAGCCACCCCTTTATCCACAGCAGCAATTTGCCTCCAATGTCACACTGCTCCAATTTGTGCAGCAGTCTTCCATGTGCAACAGTATCAAAAGCCTTTCTAAGATCCAAGTATATAATATCAAAGTTATTCACTGCTTCCAGTTCCTTTGTGACTGCATCATAGTATCCAATCAAATTGGTCAGGCAAGACTTCCCCTTAACAAAACCATGCTGTGTCCGAGCTGTAACTGAAGTCTTGTCTAAATGATCCTGCAGTGCTTCTTTAACTAGTGCCTCCATTAATTTTCCTGGATCAGAAGTTAAACTCACAGGTCTATAATTTCTTGTGTCAGCCTTTGATCCTCCTTTGTGAATTGGGGTCACATTTGCACATCTCCAGTCTGTGGGTACCTCCCCTGAGTCCAAGGAAGCTCTCATAATTATGGCTAAGGGTTTGCTTACTTCCTCTGCTGCCTCCTTTAATATAACTCAATACATCCCATCCACCCCGGGTGCCTTTCTTGTGTTTATTTTCAACAATTTCTCCTCCACTTTACTCTCAGTTATTGCAAGATTCTCTAGCTTACTGCTAGAGTTGAATACACCTCTGGCTTTCCCCTCGCTAAATAACTCCTCATGTGTGAATGTCGATGCAAAATATTCATTTAGTTTGTTAGCTACCTAAGCAGGATCATCAACAGTTGACCCATCGATATCAAGTGGACCAATCTGATTCGTGCCCTTCCTTCTAGAGTTTACATAAGTAAAGAAGTCTTTGCTGTTTTTCTTTGCATCCCTTGCCAGAGATTTCTTGTAATCTGCCTTCGCCTGCCTAACCTCCTTTGTAACTTGGTTACAGATCAACTTGTATCTATCATAGGCTTCTGTGTCATGTGTTAATTTGTATGTATCCCATGCATGTTTCTTCTCTGCCTTATGCCTCATCAGTTCATCTGACATCCATTTAGGCCTAAACCTTGAACAATATTTCTTAGTTGGTATGTAAAGCCTAGTAGCTTCCAAGATAAGTTCTTTGAATGCTTCCCATTTTGCATTTGCTGTTGGTAACATCATCAGTTGGTCCCACTGTATAGAATTTAAATACTGTCTCAGTCCATCGTAGTTGCCTTTACGAAAGCAATAACCCTTCCCTTTACCCCTAATGGTAGTTACCTCTTTGAGTAAATCCCACTTCAGCACACTGTGATCACTGCCACCATGGGTTCATTTATCTGCAGATTCTTAATGCATGAAGAATCACTGTTGATAATCAAATCAAGAGTATTCTTCCCTCTAGTTGCCTCCTGAACATGCTGATGTAGAAAACAATCATCCAATAAATCCACAAAAGCCTTGCTAGCGTGTGAATGACCAGCCCCCAAATTCCAGTCAATATCTGGGAAATTAAAATCTCCCATTATAAGACTCTCTGATTTACTGGGCCACTCTATTTCCCTGTACAGTTTCTTATTGTACTCGTCAGAGTCATTAGGCCTATAGCATACTCCTACTCTCAATTTTGATCTCCCAATGCTTATGTCACACCAAACTGACTCGACACTGCACTGTCCAGCGATGTCCACTGGCTTCACTTTCTTGGATTTTATGTATTTCTTAACTAATAGCATAACTCCTCCTCCCTTCCTATCCAGTCTATCCTTTCTGTAGATGTTGTACTCCCCAAATTCCAGTTCTGCATTCCTTATATCTGTGTGACACTACGTCTCTGATATCACAACAATATCTGCCTTTGATGTTTCGAGCAATACCTCAAATTCATCAAATTTATTTACTAAATTCCTAGCATTGGTGTACACGCAAGTATACATGCACCTGTTTCTATTCTTAGCTTCCCTAACACAACCCATGTGTTTACTTGTACTGCAATGACTCCCAGCAGTCTTTGAAATATCCTGCATCTTGTTTTTCAGGCTTCTGCTCATTCCAATAGAAGCAGTGCAAGAATCTCTTTCACCTCTGCCAGTGGCTGCTGTTAATCTATTCGTCTTTGTCTCCCCCCCAAGCTAGCAGTTTTCCGACCCACCTAACACTGCCTCGATAGCATCAGCAAATATTCTTGCACCCTTTCTATTTAAGTGTATCCCATCCCTGTAGAAGCAATCTCTCCTGTTAACAAGTACAGTCCAGGCTGAAAAAAATTCTACCCCTTGAGCCTTGCACAATCTTTCCAGGGCCGAATTGATCGACAAGGCTCTCATCGTATACTCCCTCCTATCGTGTCTGGGCAGAATTGCAGACTCTTTCAAATTCCACCCTATTTCACGGCTTTTTTTCAACAGTGACCTGTACTTGTTAAGCAATTCTGCCGGTCTCCTATTCTTGATATCATTAGTGCCAACGTGTACAACTATATCACCTTAGTCTTTACCTTAGTCATTTACTATTACAGAGGAAGGAAAGCTTAATAACTTGTTGACTATTAGCAGTAGCCTATACTGGCAGAGCTAGCCAAAAAAATGTCTTGCTCCTCCACCAACCTCAGTTGAAAGTGAGGCGTCTCCATAGCCAGGTGGGAAGGAGCGGCAGTGCGTAGCACAGGCTTCTTGATTAGACCGGGGTTCGAGCCCGTCACCACCAAATACGGAGGATGCGGAAAGGTCAGGGAATGACCACTGCATATCCCAGAGCAATATGGCCTTAGTTGCTAATGCTCCTAAAAACCAAAATAACAAGTTGAAAGTGAACATCTATTTAGTATCACAAATGTGCAGTATAGTGACTGCAGTTGCAATCTAGCAGCTGACAGTGCTGAGAAATTATTCTTCCTGCACTATATTGTCAAACTTCTAAAATTTGGCTACTAAAATTCTTATTAATAAAATTGTAATAATAATTAAATTTTTCTTGATAAAGTTTCAGATTCATTCTTGTATCATAGAAGTTCATTCTGTGATGGTGTTATTCAACGTTGCTGAATATTGATTTTAACACTTGATCATTCAGCCAAAATGTGTATTCTCAGTGCATGTCTAATATATTTTTATTTATTTATTATTAATTTTTTTTTTTTTTGTGCAATCATACTAGAATTCTATTGTGTTTTTAATTTTATATACCCAAATATCATCAACTAACCAGTAACTAATGGATTCATATGATATTAGGTAATGCTGTATTGTGCAAGCTGTATAGTGATATTAATTAGGCCGAGATATGAAGTTAAAAGTATTAAATAAAATAAAAGCATGAAGTAAAATACTGAATAAAATACTAAATAAGTGCTAATTACTGCTTTTATATATTGATAAGCACTCAGTGGAGACTAGCATCTATCAATGCACAAGTGAAAGTAATTAGCAATGCTACTAACTGTTTCTATGAAACTCGTACCAGTTATACATGGTTGTAAAATATAATGCAGAGCATCAAAAGAGGAGGGGGAATATATCAAGTATATTATAATATATTATATTAAATAATACCATTGGGGAGGCACAAAAGTCTGTACTTGTTAACAGGAGAGACTGCTTCTACAGGGATGGGATACACTTAAATAGAAAGGAGCAAGAATGTTTGCTGATGCTATCGAGGCAGTGTTAGGTGGATCGGAAAACTGCTAGATTGGGGGGATACAAGGACTAATAGATTAACAGTAGCCACTGGCAGAGGTGAAAGTGATTCTTGCACTGCTTCTATTGGAATGAGCAGCAGCTTGGAAAATAAGATGCAGGATATTTCAGAGACTGCTGGGAGTCATTGGGGTACAAGTAAACACATGGGTTGTGTTAGGGTAGCTAAGAAAAAGAATGGATGCATGTATACTTGCGTGTACACCAATGCTAGGAGTTTGGTAAATAAATTTGAGGTAAAGCATCAAAGGTGGATATTGTTGGGATATCAGAGACATGGTGTCACACAGATATAAGTAATGCAGAACTCGAATTTGGGGAGTACAACGTGTACAGAAAGGATAGGAAGGGAGGAGGGGTTATGCTATTAGTTAAGAAACACATAAAATCAAAGGAAGTGAAGCCAGTCGACATCGCTGGCCAGTGCAGTGTCGAGTCAGTTTGGTGTGACATAAGCATTGGGAGATCAAAATTGAGAGTAGGAGTGTGCTATAGGCCTAATGACTCTGATGAGTATAATAAGAAACTGTACAGGGAAATAGTGGGCCAGTAAATCAGAGAGTCTTATAATGGGAGATTTTAATTTTCCAGATATTGACTGGAATTTGTGGGTTGGTCACTCACACACTAGCAAGGCTTTTGTGGATTTATTGTATGATTGTTTTCTACATCAGCATGTTCAGGAGGCAACTAGAGGGAAGAATACTCTTGATGATTATCAACAGTGATTCTTCATGCATTAAGAATCTGCAGATAAATGAACCACTAGGTGGCAGTGATCACAGTGTGCTGAAATGGGATTTACTCAAGGAGGTAACTACCATCAGGGGTAAAGGGAAGGGTTATTGCTTTCGTAAAGGCCACTACGATGGTCTGAGACAGTATTTCAATTCTATACAGTGGGACCAACTGATGATGCTACCAACAGCAAACTCAAAATGGGAAGCATTCAAATAACTTATCTTGGAAGTTACTAGGCTTTACATACCAACTAAGAAATATTGTTCAAGGTTCAGGCCTAAATGGATGTCAGATGAACTAATGAGACATGGCAGAGAAGAAAAATGCATGGGATACATATAAATTAACATGTGACACAGAAGCCTATGATAGATATAAGTTGATCTGTAACCAAGTTACAAAGGAGGTTAGGCAGATTACAAGAAATCTTTGGCAAGGGATGCAAAGAAAAATAGCAAGGAGTTCTTTACTTATGTAAACTCTAGAAGGAAGGGAATGAATCAGATTGGTCCACTTGATATCGATGGTTCAACTATTCATGATCCTGCTCAGGTAGCTAACAAACTAAATCAATAATTTGCATCTACATTCACACATGAGGAGTTATTCAGGAAGGGGAATGCCATAGATGAAGTAAACACTGGCAGTGAGCTAGATGATCTTGTAATAATTGAGAGTAAAGTGGAAGAGAAATTGTTGAAGATAAATACAAGAAAGGCACCTGGGGTGATGGGATCTATCCAGTTATATTAAAAGAGGCAGCAAAGGAAGTAAGCAATCCGTTAGCCATAATTATGAGAGCTTCCTTGGACTCAGGAGAGGTACCCACAGACTGGAGATGTGCACATGTAACCCCAATTCACAAAGGAGGATCAAAGGCTGACACAAGTAATTATAGACCTGTGAGTTTAACTTCTGTTCCAGGAAAATTAATGGAAGCACTGGTTAAAGAAGCACTGCAGGATCATCTTGACAAGAATTCAGGTATAGCTCAGACACAGCATGGTTTTGTTAAGGGAAGGTCTTGCCTGACCAATTTGATTGGATGCAGGGAATAACTTTGATATTATATATTTGGATCTTAGAAAGGCTTTTGTTACTGTTGCACATGGAAAACTGCTGCCCAAATTAGAGCAGTGTGGCATTGGTGGCAAATTGTTGCTATGGATAAAGGGGTGGTTGAGTGGCAGAAGACAGAGTGATAATTAATGGACACTGCTCATCGTGGACTAATATTATTAGTGGAGTCCCTCAGGGTTCAGTGTTGGGTCCATTGTTGTTTTCTGTATTTATAAATAATATTGATGATGCTATATCAAGCTTAATGTCCAAGTTTGCAGATGATACAAAGGTTGGTAGGATTGTTAAGGATGCTACTGACGCTATGCTGCTTCAACAGGATCTGGAAAGGTTGAGCAGATGGGCTGAGAGGTGGCAAATGAAGTTTAACATTGACAAATGTAAAGTACTACGTATGGGAAACAGCAACCCCAGAGCAACGTATCACCTCTGTAGTACTACACTGACAGTGGTAGAGAATGAAAAGGACCTGGGGATAATTGTGCAGGCAGATATGAAGTTCTCTGAGCTGTGCAGACGGGCTGCAAGAGTAGCTCATGGTGTCTTATCAATGATATTCAGGAATTTTTCTAGCAGGGATGGGGAGGTGATTATTCCCTTGTATAAGGCAGTGGTCAGGCTGCACCTTGAGTACTGTATACAGGTCTGGAGGCCTCATTTCAAGAAGGATGTATAGCTGCTGGAACGAGTACAGAGAAGGGCAACAAGGTTAGTGAATGGAACAAAGGGTTGCTCTTACGAAGAAAGGCTTAAATTTTGCAAATTACAGTGTCTGGAGACTAGGCACCGGCGAGGTGATCTGATATAGGTGTACCAAGCCTTGAATGGTTTCAGCATGCTCAGTGCTGATGGGATACTGCCTCTTGCTCAGAATAATTACCTGAGAGGGCATAAATTCAAATTGAGGAAAGACAGATGTTGGATAGATGTGTGGAAATTTGCCTTTAGCCAGCGGGTTGTTGGTTGGTGGAACAGACTTCCATCCCTTGTTGTGGAAGTTGATAGCCTAAATAAATTTAAGGCTCAGCTGGACAGGTGTTTCGAACGAAGAGAGGGGTGAAGTGGAAGGGTTTTTTTTTTTTTTTTTGGCTGATGCTGCATAAGCTTGCTTTCTTGCATCATATGCCTCTGCTAATGCTAAAATTTGACTCAACATTTCTGAAGAACACAATATTATCTCTCTTGAAGCAATCATAATCAGTTGATGTCTAGTGGACAATCCTAATAGAAATCCAAATAGAAAAATCCTTAGTTAATATTTGAAAGCATTCTGTACTAATAAATAATCATTGTGGCTGTATTTTAATCTAAAGTATGCACATTGTCAATAAATTTCACTTTCACTTTAGTATGGTCTCTAAAAAATCCCTTTCTTAAAAAAAGTCTCCTGTTTTCTTCCTTATTTACAAGTACCAATTCTCCAAATTTTTGAAAGTCAGAAGTTGATAGCTATGGAATAGGCAGTGGGATGCAGTTAACATAGAATGCATTTTAGCTTCCATTCAAGAACCTGTGCTTTTCAAAGTATATTTCTTTACTTAAGACAGAAGGGGGCCGCAAGAATATTCACTGATGCTATTGAGGCACTATTAGGTGGGTCAGAAAGCTGATAGTTTGTGGGGGGAGATACAAAGGCTAACAGATTAACTAGAGCCACAAAGCAGAGTTAAAAGTAATTCTTGATCTGTTTCTATTGAAACAGATCAAGAATGTAGCATTCTGGAAGCATTCTGTTTCTATTGAAACATGTAGCATTCTGGAAAACAAGGTTTCAGGTTTTTCAGGCCCTGCTGTGGATCATTACGGAAGAAGTAAATATATGGTCTGTGTCAGGGTAACTAAAAGTAAGAACAGCTGCATGTATAATTACTATACACTAATGTTAGGTGCCTGTGACCACCAAATATGGAGGATGCAGAAAGGTCAGGGAATGACCACCACATATCCCCGGAGCAATACGGCCTTAGTTGCTAATGCTCCTAAAAAACCAAATAACAACAACAACTAATGTTAGGAGCATAGTAATAAATTTGATGAATTTCAAGTACTGATTAAGTCATTAAAAGTTGAGAGTAAAGGGAAGAGCTTTTGTTTTCGTAAGTGTGACTACATTGGTCTCAGACAGTTTTTAAATTCTGTACAGTGGAACTGGCTGATAATCTTACCAGCAGCAAATTCTAAATGGGAAGCATTCAGGGAAGTAATTGTAGAAGCACTAGACTATTCATATAAATTAAGAAATGCTGTTACAGGTTTAGACTTAAATGGATGTCAGATTAACTGGTGAGACATGTGGCACAGAACACTATGGTAGTATAAACCAGTCTGTAATCAAGTCACAAAGAAGGTTAGATAAGCTAAGGCAGATTACGTAGTAAGGTAATGAATGCAAAGAAAAGCAACAAAACTTCTTTACTTATATTAGCAGTAGAAGGAAGAGTTTGAATCGTATTGGTCCACTTGATGTTAGTGGTTTAACTGTTGGTGATTCTGCTCAGGTTGCTGACAGACTGAACACATTTTGTATCCACATTCATGAACGCGTTTTTAGAGAAGGGAATGCCAGAAGTTCATAAAAACTAACAGGGAGCCAAATGCTTTTGTAAAAACTGACAAGAAAATGG
Source organism: Mastigoproctus giganteus (assembly GCF_048544385.1). NCBI lineage: Eukaryota > Metazoa > Arthropoda > Arachnida > Uropygi > Thelyphonidae > Mastigoproctus > Mastigoproctus giganteus. Next base: position 224,846,007 of record NC_143579.1, on the reverse strand, counting down.
AAGAGAAGTTGTCAAAGTTTAACATAAAAATAGAACCTGGGGTGGCTGGGATCTATCCAATTATATTAACGTAGGCAGCAAAGGAGGTAAGCAAGCCCTTAGCCATAATTATGAGACCATTTTTGAATTCAGGGTAATGTCCTTATTGACTGGAGATTAGCATTAGTAGAGGCATATGATGCAAGAAAGCAAGCTTATACAGCATCAGCCAAAAAAGGGAAAAAAAACCCTTCCCATTTCACCCATCCATTCGCTCCAAATGTTTATCTAGTTCTGCCTTGAATTTATTTAAGCTGTCAACTTCTACGACAGATGGAAGTTTGTTCCAGCAATCAACCACCTGCCAGCTAAAGGCAAATTTCCGAACATCTATTCTGCAACTGTCCTTTCTTAATTTGAATTTATACTCCCTCAGGTTTGTAATCTGAGCAAGAGGAAAAATCTCATCAGCATTGAGCCTGCTCAACCCATTCAAGGCCTTATAAACCTCAATCAGATCACCTCACAGGTGCCTAGTCTCCAGATGCTGCAATTTGCAGAACTTGAGCCTTTCTTGGTAAGAGCACCCCTTTTTTCCCCCTCACCAATCTTGTTGCACTTCTCTGTACTCGTTCTAGCAACTTTACATCCTTCCTATAATGAGGCCTCCAGACATGTACACAGCACTCAAGGTGTTGGCCTGACCATTGCCTTATACAAAGGAATAATCACCTCCTTCTCACCTGCTCCAGCAGCTTGTTTGCACTGCTCAGAAAATTTCATATCTGACTTCACAATTACCCCCAGGTCTTTTTCATTCTCTACCACCCTGAGTGTAGTACCACACAGTTGGTATGTTTCTCTGGGGGTTACTTCTACCCATATGCAGTACTTTGCATTTGTCAAAGTTAAACTTCAGTTACCACTTCTCAGCCTGTCTGCCCAACTTTTCTAGATCCTGTTGCAGTTGCATACTGTCATTGGTGTTATTAACAACCCTGCCAACCTTTGAATCATCTACAAACTTGGACATTAAGCCTGATATACCTTCATCAATATCATTGATAAATGTACAAAACAACAGTGGGTTCCACACCAAACTCTGGGGAACTCCAATAATAATATTAGTCCACGAAGAGCAGTGTCCATTAATTATCACTCTCTGTCTTCTCCCACTTACCACCCTTTTACTTCAATTGTAGCAACTTGCACTTAATGCCATACTGCTCCAATTTGTATAGTAGTCTTCCATGTGCAAATGTATCCCCAATTTACAAAGAGGATCAAAAAATGACATGGGCAATTACAAACCTGTTAGCTTAACTTCTGTTTCAGGAAAATAATGTAATCACTGGTTAAAGAAGTAATGTACGACTGTCTTTTTTTTGTTTATGTAAATTCCAAACACGAGAGGTATTAGAACCTATAGTACCATGCTCGGGTTGGAGTTTGAGAAGACGAAAGAAGATATTTGTTGACATTGGACTTGAACTTCTGTAGTCTGTAATTTTCAGGAAATACGTACGAAGGAAGGTTGTTCCAGAAAAACGGCAGTTGAATGAATAAATGAGGAAGATGAAAAGTTGGTTCTGTGAGTTTGAAGTTAGCATTAGCATTAGTAGAGGCATTTGATGCAAGAAAGCAAGCTTATGCAGCATCAGCCAAAAAAAAAAAAAAAAAAACCCACTTCCACTTCACCCTTCTGTTCGTTCAAAATACCTGTCCAGCTGAGCCTTAAACTTATTTAGGCTATCAACCTCCACCACAAGGGATGGAAGTCTGTTCCACCAACCAACCACCCGCTGGCTAAAGGCAAATTTCCGCATGTCTATCCTACATCTGTCTTTCCTCAATTTGAATTTATGCCCTCTCAGGTGATTTTTCTGAGCTAGAGGAAGAATCCCATCAGCATTGAGCATGCTTAAACCATTCAAGGCTTTATACACCTCTATCAGATCACCTCGCTGGTGCCTAGTCTCCAGACACTGTAATTTGCAAAACTTAAGCCTTTCTTCGTAAGAGCACCCCTTTGTTCCATTCACTAATCTTGTTGCCCTTCTCTGTACTCGTTCCAGCAGCTCTACATCCTTCTTGAAATGAGGTCTCCAGACCTGTATACAGTACAGCAAACCCCCGCTATTCGCGGTATCTGTATTCGCGGTTTCGCGTATTCGCGATCGCCGATTTAATATAAAATGAAACCTAAAAAAATGTGAATTTTAAAGTGCCGTGAATATTTTCCGCCATAAAAAACATGGGCGTGGCTAAAATTATCTTTCCCGGTCAAAACAGCGCTCAGTGGGTGGGGGAGAGGGGTGAAAAAATCGCGAGCGTGGATGTTTCTCGGTAATCCTTGTTCAGTATGTGTTAGTCATGGAAGGTTTCGTCGTTTACTTTTACTTTATATGCTTATAAACAATAAATTTATCAATTTATAAATTGATATTATTATTATTATTATTATTATTATCCGTTTATTTCCATAAGGAAACCACCCCGGGACGGCAAAGTGCCAGGAGGGTGCTAAGTACATATCAGGGTACGAGATACTACGTGCAGTGGGTTACATATACTGAACACGTAGTCTCGTCCCGAAATATTATATACACATTTTATGTTTAATATATACAGTATTTACACATTGATGATTCTGTACATACATTATACAACTGATATATTTACAATTCACTAATAATTCCATCTATAACATACATATTAACATAACTGTTACAGAAGGTATATTTTTACAGTCAACAAATTATTATTGTTCTTAAAGCAGAAAGTTTCTCTTTTACTCTAAATTCTTTGGTACTTTGCAGCCGATTCATATTTTGGTAAGTCTATACGAATCCTGGAAGATCTCTTTCCGGTATGTTGCATCCTCACACAGTTTTTCGGCATCTATGTGTAGTGAGTTAAATATTTTCGCTGCATTTGATGGGAAGAATCTTTGCAGGCTACTAAGATTGTTCAGGACTGAACGCAGTGGATTATTTACTTCTCTGCAACGTCTACCAGTGGCACGCGGTTTGACTAGAATATTATCCAGGACTGGAGCATCCACTCTGCCTGTGAGCATTTGTGCGAGAGTGTGTATGTTCCTGTTAATTGTCCGCTGCATCCAGGGTGTGATGTTAAGGTTTGAGTAGAGAATGGCCCTTGAGATAGTAAAAGGGTGGCCAGCAACTCTGTTAAGCCATCGCAAGAACCAGTACTCGATCCCAAGGACGGACTTATAATGTGAATCTGGAGCTGATGACCAGATTTGCGAGGCATACATTGCAATTGGCAGGACACACATTAATGTACTTGGTCGCTAGCTGAGGATCCCTAATTCCTACCAGTTCCTGTCTGGTAGCCCATAAAGCGGCGAATATTTTTGTCTTCATATGGGCGAAGTGTTGAGCAAAGGTGAGTCTGTCATCCCACTTAAGATATGCTTCCAAAAGTGATAAATCTACCGTTTTGCAGTGTAAAACAGAGTTTTTCGAGTGTGTTAACGGAAGAAAGTGACTTTATTGTGGACAAGTTCTTTCTAACCCCTACAAAAATATGGCTACGAATAAAAAGAGAAATGTGAAAATATCAAAGAAGGTGATAACATTAGCGAATAAAATTGAGTTATTAGACAAAATTTCTAATGGTGAAAGTGTCTCCTCAGTGGAAAAACATTATAAAATCAATGAGTCAACGGTACGATCAATCAAGAAATCGGAAGAAAAAATCCGCCGTAGTGTCCGTGAAAACGCGCTAATTGCTTCAAAAATTTGCTCTGTAACTTGTGATGTTAAATTAGAAAAAATGGAAAAGGCTTTAAATCTGTGGATAGAAGACCGAACTCGAAATAAAATTCCGTTAAGTTCACTCATCATTCGCGAAAAGGCAAAACTCCTTTATCAACACTTTAGCGAAACTGGTGATAGCACTGGCGGGACGTTTTTTTTTGCTAGCAAAGGCGCTGGTTTGAAATTTCTAATAAATATTACATTTAATATTAAATTGTTTCTTATTTTCATTTCGATGCCATATGCTTGCATTTCACTATGTACTGTCTATGTACATAGTCATATTATGAAGGTACATATAATACATACATAGACAAAATTTTTGACTAGTTTTTCTTATATATTTCATACTTTGGAACGGAACCCCTTTATTACTATGGGAGCCATAACTCAGTATTCGCGTTTTCGGTATTCGCGACATTTCTCAGGAACGTAACCCCCGCAAATAGCGGGGGTTTACTGTACTCTAGGTGTGGCCTGACCATCGCCTTATACAATGGAATAATCACCTCCTTATCCCTGCTGGAAAAATTCCTGTATATCATTGACAATACTCCATGAGCTACTCTTGCAGCCCTTCTGCACTGCTCAGAGAACTTCATATCTGCCTGCACAACCACCCCCAAGTCCCTTTCATTCTCTACCACTGTCAGTGTAGTACCACAGAGTTGATACGTTGCTCTGGGGTTGCTGTTTCCCATGTGTAGTACTATACATTTATCAATGTTAAACTTCATTTGCCACCTCTCAGCCCATCTGCTCAACCTTTCCAGATCCTGTTGCAGAAGCATAGTGTCAGTAGTGTCCTTGACAACCCTGCCAACCTTTGTATCGTCTGCAAACTTGGACATTAATCCCGATATACCATCATCAATATCATTTATAAATACAGAAAACAATAATGGACCCAACACTGAGCCCTGAGAGACTCCACTAATAACATCAGTCCACGATGAGCAGTGTCCATTGATTACCACTCTCTGTCTTCTCCCCCTCAACCACCCCTTTATACATAGCAGCAATTTGCCTCCAATGTCACACTGCTCCAATTTGTGTAGCAGTCTTCCATGTGCAACAGTATCAAAAGCCTTTCTAAGATCCAAGTATATAATATCAAAGTTATTCCCTGCATCCAGTTCTTTTGTGACTGCATCATAGTATCCAATCAAGTTGGTCAGGCAAGACTTCCCCTTAACAAAACCATGCTGTGTCTGAGCTATAACTGAAGTCTTGTCTAAATGATCCTGCAGTGCTTCTTTAACCAGTGCCTCCATTAATTTTCCTGGAACAGAAGTTAAGCTCACAGGTCTATAATTACTTGTGTCAGCCTTTGATCCTCCTTTGTGAATTGGGGTCACATTTGCACATTTCCAGTCTATGGGTACATCCCCTGAGTCCAAGGAAGCTCTCATAATTATGGCTAAGGGTTTGCTTACTTCCTTCGCTGCCTCCTTTAATATAACTGGATAGATCCCATCCACCCCGGGTGCCTTTCTTGTGTTTATCTTCAACAGTTTCTCCTCCACTTTACTCCCAGTTATTTCAAGATTCTGTAGCTTACTGCTAGAGTTGAATACACCTCTGGCATTCCCCTCGCTGAATAACTTCTCATGTGTGAATGTCGATGCAAAATATTCATTTAGTTTGTTAGTACCTGAGCAGGATCATCAACACTTGACCCATCAATATCAAGTGGACCAATCTGATTCATCCCCTTCCTTCTAGAGTTTACATAAGTAAAGAACTCTTTGCTATTTTTCTTTGCATCCCTTGCCAAGGATTTCTCGTAATCTGCCTTCGCCTGCCTAACCTCCTTTGTAACTTGGTTGCATATCAACTTGTATCTATCATAGGCTTCTGTGTCGTGTGTTGATTTGTATGTATCCCATGCATTTTTCTTCTCTGCCATATGCCTCATTAGTTCATCTGACATCCATTTTGGCCTAAACCTTGAACAATATTTCTTAGTTGGTATGTAAAGCCTAGTAGCTTTCAAGATAAGTTCTTTGAATGCTTCCCATTTTGAATTTGCTGTTGGTAACATCATCAGTTGGTCCCACTGTATAGAATTTAAATACTGTCTCAGTCCATCGTAGTCGCCCTTTACGGAAGCAATAACCCTTCCCTTTACCCCTAATGGTAGTTACCTCTTTGAGTAAATCCCACTTCAGCACACTGTGATCACTGCCACCTAGTGGTTCATTTATCTGCAGATTCTTAATGCATGAAGAATCACTGCTGATAATCAAATCAAGAGTATTACTCCCTCTAGTTGCCTCCCGAACATGCTGATGTATAAAACAATCATCCAATAAATCCACAAAAGTCCTGCTAGTGTGTGAGTAACCAGCCCCCAAATTCCAGTCAATATCTGGGAAATTAAAATCTCCCATTATAAGACACTCTGATTTACTGGCCCACTCTATTTCCCTGTACAGTTCCTTATTATACTCATCAGAGTCATTAGGCCTATAGCACACTCCTACTCTCAATTTTGATCTCCCAATGTTTATGTCACACCGAACTGACTCCACACTGCACTCTCCAGCGATGTCGACTGGCTTCACTTCCTTGGTTTTTATGTGTTTCTTAACTAATAACATAACCCCTCCTCCCTTCCTATCCTGTCTATCCTTTCTGTAGACGTTGTACTCCCCAGATTGCAGTTCTGCATCCCTTATATCTGTGTGACACCACGTCTCTGATATCCCAACAATATCTGCCTTCGATGTTTTGAGCAATACCTCAAATTCATCAAATTTATTTACTAAACTCCTAGCATTGGTGTACACGCAAGTATACCTGCACCTGTTTCTATTCTTAGCTACCCTAACACAACCCATGTGTTTACTTGTACCGCAATGGCTCCCAGCAGTCTCTGAAATACCATGCATCTTGTTTTTCAGGCTTCTGCTCATTCTAATAGAAGCAGTGCAAGAATCTCTTTCACATCTGCCAGTGGCTACTGTCAATCTATTGGTCTTTGTATCCCCCCAAGCTACCAGTTTTCCGACCCACCTAACACTGCCTCGATAGCATCAGCAAATATTCTTGCACCCTTTCTATTTAAGTGTATCCCATCCCTGTAGAAGCAATCTCTCCTGTTAACAAGTACAGTCCAGGCTGAAAAAAATTCTACCCCTTGAGCCTTGCACAATCTTTCCAGGGCCGAATTGATCGACAAGGCTCTCATCATATACTCCCTCCTATCATGTCTGGGCAGAATTGCAGACACTTTCAAATTCAACCCTAATTCTCGGCTTTTGTTCAACAGTGACCTGTACTTGTTAAGTAATTCTGCCGGTCTCCTACTCTTAATATTATTAGTGCCAACGTGTACAACTATATCACCTTTTGTGCCCTTAAAAGATGATATTCGCTCTACAACGTCATCAACCTTTGCCCCTGGCAGACATACCCTGGTCCTGTTCCACCTATCTTTTTTACAAAGCATGTTCCCCGTTTCCCTGACAATAGAGTCACCAACAACTACTAGTTCCTTCGGGACCAGCGCATTCTGCCTTAGGGGTTGTCTCTGTGTCACGCGATGACCAAGTGCAAGCTCTGGCGTTGATGTGGGCAGCTGAGAGCTTGATGGGCCCCTCAATTTAGTTTCTTCGAGGGCATCCACCCTGTCCTTCAAGCTCTCATATAGGCCCACAAGAACGCCGAGTTGTTGCCTGATATCGATACACTCCTTGCATCGCGCACACACAAAGACATCCCCCTTGGCAGTATCATGTCCCGTACCCGATTGCTCTGCAAACATCAAGCAAACAGTGCATTTTATAAGGCTGTGAGTCAGAGGACAACTGCCCCCCTCAGTTGTGCTCTGAGCCACAGCACTTCCATTAGCTTGAGCCTTTTGCTTTGCTGCTCTGGTCTGAGTCATGATTCTATTAATTTATTAATTAATTATGTTATGTTATGTTATTAATTATATTACGTTTGTAATCTAAGTCGTTATATGTATTTATTTAAATGTATAATTTAACTGCTAACGAAGTTCAACTAACGCTATCTAGTATGGTATATAACCTACGGTATATCTAGTAAGGTATCACAATGGTGGGAAAGTTACTAACGGTAGCGGTAGTTACGAACACGTGGAAACCCTTACCGATACTTTTACAAAGCCGAGTAAAGAATAAATAAAAGAATAAAGTTGGACAGTAAATGGATGTTGGCTCGTGGCGGCACGTGTTCAGACTGTTTTGAAAAAAAAAAAAAAAAAAACAGAGAGTGGGAATTAGAAGCTAATTGAGAAGAATAGTGCCCATGGAAATATATGTAGAAGAGGCATTCAGCAGAAACAGTCTCTCCACTCGCTGTCTATGAGACAGCGAGTGGAGAGACTGTTAGAGATGAATCATTAATTAACATAACTGCCCTCTTCTGAATGGAATCAAGAATTCTGAGAGAGGTTTGGGGGCACAACCCCAGATGTGGGAACAATATTCCATGGTAGGGTGGATTTGCGATTTGTAAAGAGTGAACAGTTGTTTGGAAGAAAAGTAATGCCAAGAGCGAAAGAGAAAACCAAGTTTTTTAGATGCAGAGGAAGCAATATTTGTAATGTGCTTGTGCCAAGAGAGATTAGAAGTCAGGGTAATCCCCAAAAGAGAGATATCATAGGATAATATAAGCAAAGGAGCAGAAGAATCCCTTTTGCGAGATATAAGACAAGACTGAGTTTTAGAAGGATTGAAATCAACTAAGTCTTTGCCCCACTGGAAAATTACCTGGAGATCGGCATTTAAGGAATTGGTACCAGATTTTCGAGAAGTTGAAGCTGATTGAGCAGGACAAGGTTTCTCAAAGTGGAATGCAATGTGCTATCGTCGGCAAAACTATGGATAGGATTTACAGTCAATGGAAGAAGGTCATTAATATATAAGAAGTGAACCTTAGGGGACACCATTAGTGGAGAAGTTAGAAGACAGAGAGCCATCTACCATCACCCTCAGTGAGCAGTCAGAGAGAATTAAATAAAACAGTTGGCAAACCATAAGATGGAAGCTTGTTTAGAAGACCTTTATGCCAAACACAATTGAAAGCCTTTGAGATGTCAAGAGCAACTGTTTGTGTTTCACCGAACTTTTCCATTGAATTAGTCCCTAAATGGGTAACATAAGCTAGAATATCACCAGTGGATCGACAATGAAGGAGTCCATTGTCGATCATAAGATGGAAGCTTGTTTAGAAGACCTTTATGCCAAACACAATTGAAAGCCTTTGAGATGTCAAGAGCAACTGTTTGTGTTTCACCGAACTTTTCCATTGAATTAGTCCCTAAATGGGTAACATAAGCTAGAATATCACCAGTGGATCGACAATGAAGGAGTCCATTGTCGATCATAAGATGGAAGCTTGTTTAGAAGACCTTTATGCCAAACACTATTGAAAGCCTTTGAGATGTCAAGAGCAACTGTTTGTGTTTCACCGAACTTTTCCATTGAATTAGTCCCTAAATGGGTAACATAAGCTAGAATATCACCAGTGGATCGACAATGACGGAGTCCATACTGGCGATCATTGATCAGACGGAAGGCTTCTAGGTAGTTTAAGAGTTGGTGGTTAATTGATTTCTCCATTACTTTAGAAAGAGTAGAAGTAATTGAAATGGGACAATAATTGGATGGGGTGATTTGTCACCCTTTTTAGGAACTGGTTGGATATGAGCAAACTTCCAAGCAGAAGGAAAAATACCTTTGGAATAAGAAAGTGAAAAAAGGTGGCAAAGAACAGGAGTAAGTTCAGGAGCACAGGTTTTGAGAACAAGCAGAGAAATACCATCAGGACCTGGAGCTTTTTTAGCATCAAGATTCATCAAAATCCTTCTGACATCCTTTTGATGGGAAGACCACAGGAGGCATTGAATGGAACGTGTTGGCAATGGTGGGAGGTGTTTTACCAAGATCATTGATACATAAGTTGGAAGAAAAATGGGATGCCAGCAGTTCAGCTTTATGCTTGGCTGAAGTGACAATAGAGCCATCTGGTTTGGACAGAGGTGGGAGCAGAGATGGGCAAAAGTTGCGGCCAATAGCTTTGGCAAGAGACCAGAATGCTCGGCTACCATTAGGGCAAGAAGCAAGTTTTCTACTCTTAGCTTGTTCAAAATCTAGTTTGGACTGATTAATAACTGCTTTACAATTGTTGCGAGCTTTGGTGTAGGCAGAAAATGAAACTGAAGAATTAGAAACAAGCCAATTATGATATGCAACATTCTTCTCTTGAATAGCGTTAGCACATTTATTGGAAAACCAAGGTTTAGATAAAGGACGAGATTTTAAAGTGGAGTGTGGGATAAAGGATTCCATTCCTGCAAGAATAATTTCATTGACACGATCTGAGCAAACGTTGACATCAGAAGTTTTGAAACAGTAATCCGACCAAGGAAAAGAAGAAAAGAAATCTCACAGGACATCCCATTTTTTATTCTTTTAATGCCAAACAATACGAGATTGGGAATAGCCATGAGATAAAGGTTCCATTGGAGAAGAGACAATCACCAAGTTGTGATCTGAGGTACCTAAAGGACCACTCACTTCTACCGTGTACTTAGAAGGGTTGTTTGTGAGAAAAAGGTCAAGCGTATTGGCTGTATAGTTAGGATTGTCCGGTATTCTTGTAGCTAAATGAACGATCTGTGCAAAGTCATTAGTAATTGCAAAAGCCTCAGCATATCAACCAGCTGGGTTGGTGTGACTAGAAAACGGAAGCCAGCTGGACTTGTGAACATTAAAATCAGCAAGGAAAATGACCTCACTGTTAAGAAAGTTGGACTGGAGAAAGTCAAGTTGCAAAGAGAGGAAGTCAAAGACCTCCAAGTGATTAATGGAGTTGGGAGAACGATAGAGACAACGGATGAATTTGACCCAGTGAGGTAGAGAGATTTTAAGCTAGAGAAGATCGAAGAGAGGAGATTCCATATTACCAAGCCTCTGACAGGGAATATCAGAACGGACATATGCACAAGTACCACCTTTGAGGCGAAAGGAATCATACAGCAAATAGTTTGGGCAACTGAGATGAGCAGCAGTTGAATCAACCGATAACTGAGATTCTGTCAGAAAAAGTACATGGGGTTTGGCAGACCGCAAGTGGAAATGGATATCATTGAGATTAGAATTGAGACCACGTATATTTGTGAAATGAACTAGGAAGTGTTTGGGAGGTTTAGATCTTTTCGCAGATAAGCTTACTATATTAGTTTGACAATTCATGGTGTATTCAATAGTAAGAAAAGTGTGGGGGGGACATGCTGTATGAAGTAATGAAATTTTTGGTTATGGCGTACACATGGTAAGAATATACCCAGATCTTTGACATAACGTGGCCTCGACAATGCCCCCCGCAAAAACACTACTCGGACTCCCTTCAGTCACTATCTGGCAGAGCAGAGGTAGCAAGATTATACACTAGCTGATCCCGAAGCCTCCTAAGGAGTTACTAATAAGTTCGGTCCGATGTACTAACTAGCGGCCAGCCTGCTAATACCATTTTAGAGCTGTACCCTCGAAATGTAAGGAAGATTGGATCTCTCCATGATGTTCATAATAGCTTCAAAAGTCATCAGTCATACATAGTCCCCCAGACTGAACCTATTGGTAATTCTAGAAAGCTTTCTGATAAGCTAGTGTATAATCTTGCTCCCTCTACTCTGCCACGTAGTGACTGGAGGTAGTCCGATTAGTGTATATGCATGGAGCATTGTCAAAGCCACATTATGTCAAGGAGCTGGGTATATTCTTGCCATGTGTTGTACCCCATATCCAAAAATTCCTTTACATCATACAGCATGTCCTCCAAGCCTTTTCTTGCTACGGAATACATCATGAATTGTCAAACTAATAGAACAAACTTATCTGCAAAAAAGATCTAAACCTTCCAAACACTACCTCATTCATTTCACAAATATACATGGTCTGGTCCAATCTCAATGATGTCCATTCCCACTTACAGTCTGCCGAACCCCGTGTACTTTTTCTGACAGAATCCCAGTTATTGAGTGATTCAACCACCACTTATATCAGTTGTCTGAATTATTCACTGTATGATTCTTTTCGCTTTAAATGTGGTACTCGTGTCCATTCTGATAAAAAGGTAAAATAGTCCCTGTCAAAGACAGTAATTTGGAATCTCCTGTTTTTGATTTTCTCTGGCTTAAAATCTCTCTATCACGTTCTGTGAAATTTATCTGTTACCTCAATCGTTCTCCCAATTCCACTAATCACTTGGAACTCTTTGACTTCCTCTCTTTAAAACTTTACTTTCTCTAGTCCAACTTTCCTAACATTTGAGGTAATTTTTTTTTGGTGGTGTTAATGTTTGCAACTTCAGCTGGCTTCTGTTTTCTTGTCACATGGTCCTAGCTGGTTGAGATGCTGAGGCTTTTGCAATTACTAATGACTTCACACAGATTGTTCATTCACTTACCAGAATAGCAGACAGTCCTAACCACACAGCCAATACTTGACCTTTTTTCACAAACAACCATTCCAAGAACACAGTCGAAGTGAGTGGTTGTTTAGGCACCTTAGATCACAACTTGGTGATGGTCTCTTCTCCAGTGGAGCCAGGCGCCTCCGTAGCCAGGTGGGAAGGAACAGCAGTGCATAGCACACGCTTCTTGATTAGACCGGGGTTTGAGCCCGTCACCACCAAATACGGAGGATACGGAAAGGTTAAGGAATGACCACCGCATATCCTGGAGCAATATGGCCTTAGTTGTTAATGCTCCTAAAAACCAAAACAACAACAACAACAACCAGTGGAGCCTTACTCTTGTGGCCATGCTTAACCTTGTGTTGTTTGGTATTACAAGAATGCAAAATGGGATGATCTGTGAGATTTCTTTTCCTTGGTAGGATTACCATTTCAAATCTTTTTCTGTCAACATTTTCTCCGTTTGTGTCACTGAAATTATTCTTGTAAGGATGGAATCCTTTATTCCATACTCCACCCTAAAATCTCATCTTTTATCTAATCCTTAGTTTTTCAATAAATGTGCTAAGGCTGTTTAATTAGAATGTTATATTGTAATTGGCTTATATCCAAATCTCCAAGCTCATTTTCTGCCTACACCAAAGGTGGCAACAATTGTGAAGCAGCTATTAATCAGTCCAAACTACATTTTGAACAGGCTAAGAATAGAAAATTTGTTTCTTGTCCAAATGGTAGTTGAGCATTTAGGTTACTGGCCAAAGCTATTGGCTGCAACTTTTGCTCATCTCTGTTCCCACCTCTTCAAAACCAGACCGTTCTATTGCCACTTCAGCCAAAGATAAAGCTGATCTGCTAGCATCCTACTTTTCTTCCAACTCATGTATTGATGATCTTGGTAAAACACCTTTCACCATTCCCAATATACTCCATTCAGTGCCTCCTGTGGTCTTCCATCAAAAGGATGGCAGAAAGACTTTGATCAATCTTGATGCTAAGAAAGCTCTAGGTCCTGATGGTATTTCTCCAATTATTCTGAAAACCTGTGCTCCTGAACTTAATCCTGTTCTATGTTACCTTTTTTTCACTTTCTTATTCCAAAGGCATTTTTCCTTCTGCTTGCGCCTCTGTAGCCAGGTGGGAAGGAGTGACAGTGCATAGCACACACTTCTTGATTAGACCGGGGTTCGAGCCCGTCACCACCAAATATGGAGGATGCGGAAAGGTCAGAGAATGACCACCGCATATCCCGGAGCAATATGGCCTTAGTTGCTAATGCTCCTAAAAACCAAATAACAAACAAACAAACATCCTTCTGCTTGGAAATTTGCTCATATCCTGCCAGTTCTTAAAAAGGTGACAAATCCCTCCCATCCGATTATCGTCCCATTACACTTACTTCTACTCTTTTTAAAGTAATGGACAACTCAATTTAACTACCAACTCCTAAACTATCCAGAAACCTTCCATCTGATCAACAATAGCAGTATGGATTCCATCAGTGTCAATCCACTGATGATATTCTGACTTATTAGCATTAGTAATGGCATATGATGCAAGAAAGCAAGCTTATACAGCATCAGCCAAAAAAAAAAAAAACAAAAAACCTCTTTTCTCCTATCCACTCGCTCCAAATGTTTGTTTGTTTGTCTAGTTCTGCTTTCAATCTATTTAAGCTATCAGCTTCTACAATGACAGATGGAAGTTTGTTCTAGCAATCAACCACCCACTGGCTAAAGGCAAACTTCTGCGCATCTATCGTACAATTGTCTTTATTCCCTCTCGGGCGATTATTCTGAGCAAGAGGAAGAATCCCATCAGCATTGAGCATGCTGAAATCATTCAAGGCTTTGTACACCTCAATCAGATCACCTCGCAGGTGCCTAGTCTCCAGACACTGTAATTTGCAAAACTTAAGTCTTTCTTTGTAAGAGCAACCGTCCAACCCTCTTAGATACTTATATTACCCATCTATGGAAAAATTCAGTGGAAAAGTTTTGTGAAACTCAAGCTGTTGCTCTTGACATTTCAAAGGATCGTGTTTGTCATAAAAATCTTCTAAATAAGCTTCCATCTTATGGTTTGCCTACTGTTTTTTGTAATTGGGTATCCACTTTTCTCTTTGACTGCTTAGTGCAGTCGTGGTAAATGGCTCTCTGTCTTCTAAACTCTCCACTAATGCTAGTGTTTCCCAAGGTTCATTTCTTTCTCCAACTCTTTTCCTCTTGTATATTAATGATCTTCTTCCATTGACCAGAAATCCTATCCACCATAGTTTTGCTGATGATAGCACATTGGATTCCACCTTCCAGTTCCAGTTTGAGAAACTTTGTCCTGCACAAACAACTTCAACTTCTCGAATATCATACCAATTCATTAAATGCTGATGTCCAGGTAATTCTCCATTGAGGCAAAGATAACTTAGTTGATTTCAATCATTTTAAAACTCAGTCCTGTCTTATATCTCACAAAAAGGACTATTCTGCTCGTATGCTTATATTTTATGATACTCTGATTCCTAGTCCAGGTCATGTATCACTATTTGGGATTACCCTGATATCTAATCTCTCTTGGCATAAGCACATTACATGTATTACTTCCTCTGCATATAAAAACTGGGTTTACTCTTTCACTCTTGGTGTTACTTTTCTTCCAAATAGTTGCTCACTCTACAAATTGCAAATCCATGCTACCATAGAATATTTTTCCCACATTTGGGGCAGTGCCCCTCAAGTTTCTAGATTACATTGAAAAGAGGACAGTTAGATTAATTAACTCATCTCTAACAGAGTCTCCCATCACCAACAAACTGTTCTACCACAGATCTCAACATAGGTATACATGGACATCACCAAATGGAAATACAAAAAACTGTTGTTATTTTAATAAATAACAACTGGAAATCATCCATTCAAAATGTTAAAACCATTAGAAGTACAGATTTTGACACCCACCAGAACTGCTAGCAGCAACAATTAATTGGAAATTTAAAAATACGAAGCCAAAGAACATTAGAGCAACATTAAATATATCACGATTTGAAGAAGACAAAATAAAGGAAATTTATGGGGAAACACTACAAGAAAAATTAAAAGATATAAACTATTCATTACCTGTGGAAAATATATGGAAGAAAACTAAACAAATTACTAAAGATGCAACCTTAGAAACCTTGGGAACAAAACAAAAACCAAACAATCCTTGGATTATAGCAGAAATTTTAGACATATGGACGAATAAAAGACAAATGAAAACCTCCTAAACAAAGAAAAGAGTCAAGAAAACGGAAAAATATAAAACCCTAAAAAACAAAATAGACAACCTATGTAAAGCTGCTAAAAGGAAATAGTTTGAAGATAAAGCAAAGCAATGCAAAGAGGCAAATAAACGTCATGACTCTAAAACAACTTACCGGGTTATGAAGGAACTCTCCCAAAAACACTGACAATGAAAAATAAAAACAATATATAAACAGGAAACATGCAATTAATTAAAAAAATATGGAAAGAATATTATCAAACTCCATTCAAAGGGGAAAGAAAAAACGCTCTTGCCTTAGATAATAGAAGAGATAAAGCACCTTCGATAACAAAAGAAGTTCAGAAAGCAATTAGCCAAATGAAGAATGACAAGGCACCCAAAATGATGGTATCCAAGCAGAACTATGGAAATTCGGAGGCAATGCAATGTTAAAACACCTTGCACAATTGTTTAATCTAATTTTATTTACAGGTAATATATAAGAAGACTGGAAAAGTGGAATAATAGTATCTATACACAAAAAAGGAGAAAGAAAATTGTCAGAATTATAGACCCATTACCCTTTTAAACCACATATATATATAAAATATTTATAAAAGTCTTACAAAATAGGATACTCAAAACATATGAAGAAACAATAGGGGAAGAACAAGCAGGATTTAGAATAGACAGATCAACAATAGACCAAATATTCACACTAAACATCATTGCAGAAAAATATTGGAACAAGAAGAAATCTCTTTATCTGTGCTTCATCGATATCAAGCAGGCATTCGACTCTGTAAACAGAGAAAATTTAATGAAGAAACTGCAAAAAATCCCACTTGATCATGAAATAATCATGTTTGTAAACAATTTCTACAAAAATACAAGAGCAATAGTAAAATTTAACAACCTTAAAACAGAGAAATTTGAAATATAGAAAGGAGTCATGCGGGGATGCCCTTTATCTCCATATCTATTTAATATCTACCTAGAAGAACTAATGAAATCAATTGAAGAAAAAGAGGCACAATAATAAATGGAAAAAATATAAACCACATAAAATATGCAGATGATATTGTGATTTTAACAGAAACCAAAGAACAACTAAAAGAAATATTAACAAACATCGATAAAGCAAGCAACAATTATGAAATTAATATTAATATAAATAAAACCAAAGTAATGCAAATCAGAAAAAACAAGTAAGACAAACATTCAAAATCAACAAATAGAACAAGTACAAAAATTTGTATACCTGGGCGCCCGTCGCCACCAAATATGAAGGATGCGGAAAGGTCAGGGAATGACCACCGCATATCCCGGAGCAATATGGCCTTAGTTGCTAATGCTCCTAAAAACCAAACAACAAACAACAAACAAAACTATACCTGGGCTCTCTAATAACCAGAAACCTAAGTAATATTGACCAAATTAATCACAGACTGAACATCAGATGGACAAACATGAACAAACTCAAAAACATATGGAAGAGCAATAAAATCTCAAATAGTCTAAAAATTAAACTATATGAAACTGTTATCATACCCACAGCAACTTATGGATCAGAGAATTGGAGAATAAATAAGAAAGGAAGGCAAAAAAATAATGGCATTTGAAATGAGATGTCTAAGGAAAATCAATAAAACAAATTGGAGAGGACATAAAACTAATGAACAAGTAAGGAGAGATCTAAATTTTGAATGCAGAATAATAGAGCAGATCTACAAAAAACAACTTCAGTGGTTTGGACATGTGAACTGGATAACAGGAAGAATTGGGGATAAGAGACCACCAGGAAGACCCAAAAGAGAATGGCTCCAATGCCTAAAGGAAAACACAGGCTTTCAGAGTTATCAGCAAATGATGCAAGATTCAAGAGATTGACAACAATGGAGAACGATATCTAAATAGGGACTCAACCCGTGCCAAATGGAAGAGTAGAATGATGATGAATAGTGTCTCACCACTCTGTCTCATAGATGTTCTGTTTCTGCTGCATGCATTTTCTGCAGATACTTCTATGGGCACTGTTCTTCTGAATTAGCTTCTTTAATTCCTGCTTTCTCTTCCAAAACACTCTGAGCACATGCTGCAACTAGTCAACATCCTTTTACTGTCCTACTTCAAATTCACAGAAAATCAACTTTTATTCTTCCTCATTTATTCATTCATTTAGTTCATTCTTCCATTTTGTGGAACAACTTTCCTTCACACATATTTCCTGATAATTACAATCTACAGAAATCAAGTGTAATGTCAGCAAAAGTCTTCTTTCATTTTCTTAACCTTCAGCTTGTGCACAGTACAAAGTACTGTAGGTTCTAATACCTTTTATGTTTGGGGTTTTCATAAAAAAAAAATAATAAAATAAATAAATAAATAAAATTAGGATTTTCTTGATAAGTATGGCTAACCTCTTCATATAGGGACACTTTTTGTTATTTCTACTCATCTATGAGGATGTGCAACACACATTTTGCACAAACCTTCCTTTTTCCTAAATTTTCACACTGAATTTGACAAATCATCTCCTTATTCATATCCAACTCATCAGCCGTCATTCTAAGGGTCAAACGATGATCTTTTGCCACAATTTCCCAAACTTTTGCAACTCTGTTCTCAGGTCTGGAGGCCTCATTTTAGGAAGGATGTAGAGCTGCTGGAATGAGTACAGAAAAGGACAATGAGATTAGTGAGGGAAACAAAGGGGTGCTCTTACCAAGAAAAGCTTCGGTTTTGCAAATTGCAGCATCTGGAGACTGGGCACCTGCAATGTGACCTGATTGAAGTCTGCATTTCTATTGCAGATTTTTCCAGTTTAAGGCAAAATTTGATATTTGTTTATTGCTCCTTTCAAAATCATGATATGGAACATGAAAACACCACTAATGAAACCAGTTGTTACTTAAAACCTGTTAGTTTACTGGACAGTCTCTGTACCACCCTTTTTTGGAGGAAGTTTGAGCTACATCTGTTTATTATATCTGTTTATTTTCAAACTTGTCGAACATGTCACAAAACTTTCTAGCGACGGCTGACAAACTGACTTAAAATAAATTTATTGAAATAAATAAATAATATCTACATAAAATACTAAAACAGAGATAAAATAAAAGAGTTAAAATACAATAAAATATGGATAGAACTAAGAAAATATACAGTAGCTTTCGAGACAAAGTGCCACTTCATCGGCTTAGTCTGTGAATGGTGTACTGCAGTATATATATATTGGTTACAACAGCAAAAGTCAGCTGAGCATGATCATGCATCACGAGTCTGGTGTCTGTAGAGCAGAATTACGTACACGTAATGATCACCAGCTCTCATCACATTGCAAAACAGTAGATTCCATAATGAGGTGCAAGTGCACTCCTCTAGTGCGATTCATGGTACTATTACTGCTCAAGCCACGAGCTCTGGTGGTAATCACATGAATAGTCGACAATTTCAGTATCCTGTCAGGGATCAAGATTGTGCTGCTTAACCCAATAATGCTTGGTGACCACAGAGCTTTCAAAATTAGTAGTTCGAAGAGCCACCTCGTGTTCAGAAACCCTATCTTACAATCTCTTGCTGGACTCACCTACATAACACCCCGCACAATCCAGACATGTAATGCAGTATATGGAACCACTCCATAGGAGAGGAGGAACAGGTGTTTTCACCTTAGAAATAGACTGTAATTTCCTCCCTGGAAGTTGCACACATTGTATATGGTGGAGGTGCAAAATCCTAACATGACGTTCCTATACCCCAGATAATAGGGGATGTAGGCGGTAGAAATAAATTCATTGATGCGAGGAGAGTTAAATTGTGCAACAAATTCATTAGCCTGGAGCTCACATCTATCTAGAACGTGAGGTGGATAACTGCGATTTGAAAGCTCAGCCCTAATTTTATAAATCTCCAATTGCCTGTCACTAATCGAACTAGAGTGCACCCAAGTGCGAGCAGCGCGACCAGGGGCGTGTGCAGACCCATAATTGGTAAATTGGCCTGCGCACTTTGGCTTCCTAAAAATGGAACTACAAAACAGGAACCCACGCGTTGGACTAAAACTTCTAAAAAAGGAAGAGTATTATCGACCTCCAGTTCAATCGTACACACAGGGAATCGAGATGAAAGGGCACTGCTTCTCAAAAGCTATTGTATATTTTATTAGTTTTATCCATATTTTATCTCTGTTTTAGTATTTTATGTAGATATTTATTTATTTTAAGTCAGTTTGTTGGTCATCGCTAGAAACTTTTGTGATATACAACCTGAAGCTCAAGGCTTGTTTTCCATTGTGGAACGTGGCCACAAGAGCACCATCTGGGAACTTTGTTGCCACACCCTGTACGACTGTACTATTAAATACTACTTTGTGAATTAGTATTGAATGTCTCACAAATTAATGATTTTATGTTGAAAATACATATTAAGGATGACATGCAGTCTAGAATATAAATATAACATAATGATATTGGTTTTTGGAAATTTGCAATGGAACACTATGCATAAATTTGGTATCTGCATTCCTCTGTGTGGTTTGGGTGCCACACCTTGATCCCTGCTTACATTGGTACACACCTGGGTGGTCACCTCATTATATTAGGTGCCATATTTCAGGGCTATAACCATGGTTACTAACAGCCCCACCATTGTGAAAGTGCAAGCAGAGGATTTGACTGTCACAGACCAACTGGACTTCACCAAAATTTGGTCCACTGGACCTCAGTGTCATCCGAATATCAGTTCTATTGGTGGTTTAGACTCCCAGGTAGCAAGTCCAGCTTGACAGACCTGAGAGAATGTCTGTGACAGTCTCAAGGACCAAACTTTTTAAAGTCCGGCCAGCCTGTTTTCCCTTTACCCTTGTACTGTTGACTGTGACTACCCTTGGAGAAATAACAAAAAAAAAAAAAATGTTCCAAATTTTTAAAGTTCTACTGTATGTGCAAAATTCCTTGCATAGCATTAAATGGCATTTAAGGTTTTCTCACCCTCTTTGTCTTCCAGAAACCAAAATCCCCACTGAGATTTCCTGATAATCTATTGCTATGGAAAATATCAAGCATACCTGATATTTTCCCTTCTCCTTATGCGTCTGTATTTGGCCAACACTATTAGTAGTACAGTGATCTTCTCTAACCATACTCTTTTGATCTCATGGCAACATCCTAATTACAGTAGTGTATAGTACTTTCAGCAGACAAATCCCTCTTATCTCTCCTTATCCAGTTTGTTCCCTCCCCTGCTCTTTTATAGAACATTATATTTGAGTCATTTGTTTGTTTCTTGTGATAAAACACATCAGTTGATGCTGAATTTCTGAGTAAAATGTTGTCTAATTGGGACTCTTGTTATCCATTAGATTAATTCTGTGCTACTGTACAGTTGATTTTTTCCCCTTAAAGCTTATGAGTCCATATAAAAATTTTACAGTAATTTTTTTTTTTCCAGTAAATAATAATAATTACTGGAAAAATATAAATTTTCCAAAAATAGTGCATATTGT
Source organism: Mastigoproctus giganteus (assembly GCF_048544385.1). Taxonomy (NCBI): domain Eukaryota; kingdom Metazoa; phylum Arthropoda; class Arachnida; order Uropygi; family Thelyphonidae; genus Mastigoproctus; species Mastigoproctus giganteus. The sequence goes on along the minus strand of NC_143579.1, from coordinate 224,825,049 downwards.
AAGCAATACGCACTATTTTTGAAAGTGGAAATGAAGCGTCCTCTAAAAGGGTTAATGCCAGTTGCGCATCAATAACAGACATTGCATACAATAGTAGCTACATGGCTATTATTTCATTTTACTGGATAAGAAGTGAATTGTATTTGGTGAATTTATTTAGTTCTTAAATTTATTTAAGCTATCAACTTCCGCAACGACTGATAGAAGTTGGTTCCAGTAATTAACCATCCGCTAACTAAAGGCAAATTTATGCCCCCTCAGGTGTGCAATCTGAGCAAGAGGAAGAATCCCATCAGCATTAAGCTTACTCAAACCATTCAAGGCCTTATACACCTCAATCAGATCACCTCACCGGTGCCTAGTCTCCAGATGTTGCAATTTGCAGAGCTTAAGTCGTTCTTGGTAAGAGCAACCCTTTGCTCCCCTCACCAATTTCATTGTCCTTCTCTGTACTCATTCCTGTAGCCCTATATCCTTCCTAAAATGAAGCTTTCAGACTGTTTTATGAAGGATGTAGTACTAAAATGAAGGATGTAGTACATCCTTCATTTTAGGAAGGATGTAGAAGAAGGTCATTATGGAGTACTCAAGATGTGGCCTGACTGTTGCCTTATACAAGAAGATAATCATCTCCTTATCCCTGCTAGAAAAATTCCCGTATATCATTGATAAGATGCATGAGCTGCTCAGAAAACTTCATATCTGACTGCACAATTACCCCCAGGTCTTTTTAATTCACCAGTGCCCTAAGTGTAGTACCACACAGTTGCTAGGTTACTCTGGGGTTACTGCTACCCATATGCAGTACTTTGCATTTGTCAGTGATAACTTCGGTTGCCACCTCTCAGCCCATCTGCCCAACTTTTCTAGATCCTGTTGCAGTAACGTGTCTTGCGTGTTGTTCAGTATTGTTGTTGCCTCTAAGTCGGACTGGTGTAATTGCTTATATCGCTTCATTTGTGTACTACTTTATATATGTTTATATATGTACATAAGTTAACATATTTTATATATTATGAATTTATGTAATTGTTGGCTTAGCGACAACACCGTTGCCTTGTCGAGGTCCTCGTATGGAGACGGTTTCATTGTTTTTCTGATGGTAATGCCTTTAATGGTATCAGATATGCCAGCAAAATCTAATACCTTTATTTTTTTATGATGTGGTTACCAACATTATAATGGGTCATTAAAGATTTAACAAATGCACTGTTTTCAAACTTTTGAATAATTTTTTGTTCAATTGAAATCACAACCCCTTTATGTTTACCCATCATTTTCATGATTTCTAAACAAAATATTTACTATAAAAAAAATGTTGACACTCTTGACATAAATAACAAAAACCTTTTTTCTTTTCTATTTTTTTTTGCGGTGCGATGGAGTACAACAATCCATGTGATGCACTGAAACACTAAACGTTTGTTCTCTTTCCATTTATGTAGATATTATTTATTTATTTTAAGTCAGTTTGTTGGTCATTGCTAGAAACTTTTGTGATATGCAACCTGAAGCTCAAGGCTTGTTTTCCATTGTGCAACATGGCCACAAGAGCACCATCTGGGAACTTTGTTGCCACACCCTGTACAAAACAGCCTTGCAAAACATCTGTTTTGCAAGGCTGTTTTGCAAGTCCTTTCTATTTATTACCTGGATTTTATAATTCCTGGTGAATATATTTTTTTTTTATTATTATTATTTATTTATTTTATTTTTTTTAACTTTGGAGTCTTGAAGTGGCCCGGTTAATCAAGAGTCTGCTGTACAACTTCTGAGTCTTCTATTGATGGATAAATGTATTGTCTTTTTTTAAATGCTCTACAGTGATTTTTTTTTTTAATTTATTTTCACGAGCACTACCTATATCATTAAATTTTCTACTTATTTGTGTTCTAAATTTTTTTGTCTTTAATGGCAATCTTTTGCCTCACTAATCCAGATTACTGCTTAATCTGGATGACCTCTCCCCCAATTAAGACGGATTAGCGAGGGTCTACTGCAGCATTTCCCAAACTGTGTTCCGTGGAACACTAGTGTTCCAGGATATGGGAACAAGTGTTCTGTGAAAAATCTTAATTAATAATTAAAAAAATAAAATAAAATAAATAAATTTTGCATATTTGTAGCGTACACAACTTTTGTGTCATTATAATTTTTAACTTTGCTTTTTTTTTTTTTTTTTCCCCCCCGGTTATACTGGTATAGACTAATAATCAAATGGAATCAAATGGAACACTTTAATTTGGCAGGATTTGCATAGAGAAGTATGCATAGAGGTAATGATGTCTATGAAAAAGTAGCAATGTAGTGATCTAATATGCCATTCATATGCGATTTAGCCTAGAGTACTTGGGTTTGAAGGAGAAGGGGAAGCGAACCGATATAACTAAACTCACTTCCTTGTATAAATTTTTTTTGACAATTATCAATATTTCGAAATATTATTATTAAAATAAATGACCATGGATTTGTGGCTGAAAAAAGGAACTTTAAAATGAGGAGCAAGTACTTCTAGTACTGCAACTGTGGTTGATGAAAACGAGCACAATATTGTCGCACTTCAAAATGAGGATGAACAGTTGCAGCCCTTTGTTCCCCAAAAATCCGAAGTGAAAAAATAGGAACCAACTAATAAAAGACCAAAAACGAAAGTATGACAGTTATTTAAATTTCAGCTTTGTGTTGGAATTTAAGATGCTCCTAATGCACGGTGCGTCGTATGTAATAAAATATTAGCAAACAGTTCTTTGGCTCCTGCTAAACTTGTGTTTCGTAAATGTTCCGTAAATATGTATATTGTGAGATGAAAAGTGTTCCGTGACTGTAAAAGTTTGGGAAATGCTGGTCTGCTGTATATGATATCAAAATTATTTTTTGAATCCAGTTCTTTGTGACCACATCATAGTATCCAATCAAATTGGTCAGACAAGACTTACCCTTAACAAACCCATGCTGTTCCTGAACTGTAACTGCAGTCTTGTCCAGATGATCCTACAATGCTTCTTTAACAACCGATTCCATAATTTTCCCCGGAACAGAAGTTAAACTAGCAGGTCTGTAATTACTCATGTCACCCTTTGAACCCTCTTTGTGAATAGGGGATACATTTGCACATCTCCAGTCTCTGGAGATCTCCCCTGAATCCAAGGATATGCTCATAATTATGGCTAAGGGTTAGCTTAGTTCCTTTGCTGCCTCTGTTAACATAATTAGATAGATCCCATCCGCCCCGGGTACCTTTCTTATGTTTAACTTAAATTTCTCCTCCAATTTCCTCTCAGTTATTACAAAATCCTTTAAAAGCTCCTTCTTAGAGTTTGATAATCTTTTGGCATTCCCCTCCCTAAATTACTCCTCGTGTGAATGTAGATGCAAAATACTCATTCAGTTTGTCAGCTACCTGAGCAGAATCATCACAAACATTAATATCAAGTGAACCAATCTGATTCATCCCCTTCTAGAGTTTACCTAAGTAAAGAAGTCTTTGCATCCTTTGCCAAAGATTTCTCATAATCTGCCTTCATGCCTAACCTTCTTTGTGACTTAATTATACCCTAGCTTTTATCTACCATAAGCTTCTGTCACGTGGTACTTTATATATGCATCCAATGCATTTTTCTTTGCTACGAATCTCATTAGTTCATCTGACATCCATTTAGGCCTAAACCTTGAACAGTATTTCTTAGTTGGGACAAAAAGCCTAGTAGCTTCCAAGATTCCTGCCTTGAATGCTTCCCATTTAGAATTTGCTGTTGGTGACATCATCAGTTGGTCCCACTGTATAGAATTTAAAAACTGTCTGAGACCATGTCTCTGATATCCGAATAATATCTGTCTTTGACATCTTCACAAGCACTTCAAATTCATCAAATATTTTTACTATACTCTTAGCATTGGTGTACATGCACCTGTTCTTACTCTTATTTACCATAACACAGCCCATGTATTTACTTGTTCCATGATGACTCCCATCATTTCTTCAAATCCCCAGCACCTTGATTTCCATGCTGCTGCTCATTCCAGTAGAAACAGTTCAAGAATCACTTTCGCCTCTGCCTGTTAAGCTATTAGTCTGTGAATCTCCCCAAGCTGGCAGTTTTCCGACCCACCTAACACTGCCTTGATAGCATCAGCAAATATTCTTGCACCCTTTCTATTTAAGTGTATTCCATCCTTGTAGAAGCAGTCTCACCTGTTAACAAGCACAGACCACACCGAGAAAAATTCTACCCCACAACTCTTGCACAATCTCTCCAGAGTCGAATTGATTGACAAGGCTCTCATCATATACTTCATCCTATTGCATCTGAGCAGAATTGCAGATACCTTCAAATTTATCTCTAAATCGTGACTTTTTTTCAACATTGATCTGTACTTGTTATGTAAGTCTGCAGATCTCCTACTCTTTAATGTCATTAGCTGTTAATATGTTATTATTAGCCACATAGTGCAAGGAACACATGGGCTTTTGCTGTACTAGCCAAAAAAGAAAGTAAATAACTAAATAAAAAAATATAAAAAAGAAAATAAATAAATAACTTATGTGTTTCCCTCCTCATTAGGTAACTATTCAGCTGACTTAAATTTCCCCAAACTGTCACCCTCAACTACCCATAGAGGTAGTTGAGTGTAGCTCCATGGGTATTTGAGGGTGAGACTTAAGAGAGTAAGACTTAAGAGTCTTACTCTCTTAATAACTCACTGGCTAAAAGAAAACCCTAGTTCTAGACTCATAAATAACAGTAAAAATTTTGTCTTCATTAATTTTACTGTCCTTTCTCAGAGCTTTAAGGTTGCTAAGCTCTGTGACCCACGTATTCAAAGTCTTTCCTTATGAGGGTCCTTTTGCAGGTCTTGCTAAGTGGGTTTCCTGTCCTTGACTCTTTCAAGATCTGTCTTTCTTTCTTTTTTTTTTTTTTTTTTTTTCCTCTCTTTTTTTGGGATGTGGTACTCCTTTTATCCTTGAAAATTATGAAATGCATTTAACCTATTGAGAAAGTTGCTGTGCCTCCTTAGATCACCATGGAGTATTATATGTGAATGAATCCATCTGAAATTATAATTTGATGTTGTAACCATGCAATTTAAGCAAGAATGTAGACAATCATTTTGCTATTTGAGGACTGTTGTGCCTTCATTAATGTAATTGTCTAATACTTTTGTTCCCATCTTTTATTTGTTTTATTATATGAATCATAACTTATTTGTTTACTTCTACCCTACATGAGTTTTCTTACTCTGTTAAGTATTGTGCTTCTGTTACTTACCTCTGCCTTATATGTAATTCCATGATGGGGAATTGTGTACTGGCCCTATATTCTTGTACAACACTAAAGAATATTTTCTTTTCTTCTTAACCACTTAAACAGTGCTTGCAATATAAATGCTAGTGTAGTCTTTCTGACAAGAAATTGATACCACTCTGCCTCTAATAACAACTGAAAAGAGAGTGAACTAAATGACATAATTGAACTTTTAAATTCATACGTGTTTGAAAAGGCTAATCAGATGTTTGTATTCTTGAAAACTAGCTTCAGTAGTTACTTGAATTAGTGAATAATAGTGGCAAATAATTTATTTTTTGTTTTATGTAATACAAAATAATTTGTTTTATTTACCTTAACTGAACTTTTGGTTTTATTAATTTAAATGGGGAAGAAAACTTCTAGCTGAAAAATCTGTTCTCTTTAAGGTTGAATTGTGCTTTTAAATCCCTATGTAATATTTTCAAAGATTACTGCTTAGTCCTTATCATAGAATTTTCAAGGTTAATTTTTTTTCTAAATCCCTATTGTAATTGGAACGTTGACATAGAAATTGATTTATAGATTTTTTGTGCAAAATTTAAAATGTAGCTAATTTTGCATTACTTACTTATTTGTTAATTTTTAAAATATTTTCAATGCCTTCTGTATTATTTTTATTAATTTCCCTAGTCAAAATGAAGTTTAAAAAAAAATTGACTATTGATGCTCTAGAAGTCATTTATGCATCGTTTTTCAGTATTCAATAAAATAATGTTTGATATTCTGTACTGGTAATGTCATATAGGCATTTATGGATTTTAGTACTTATATTAATGAATTAAGTTTAGGAGATGAATATATATATGCTGAGGCTAAAGGTAAATCATTAACATTCGTATGAATAATATTTATACATGTATATGTCAGTGATTAAAATTGCTTTAAAAAATAAAATTTGCAAATTTTTAAATCAAAATAGAATTTAATTCTGTATATAATTGATTTTTTTTTTTTTTTTTTTTTTTTTTTTAAGTATTTAAAATCTTATGTAAACTTTGAATGAAATTGGTCTCAGCTGAGATTCTTTGCTCAGTGATATGATATGTTATAATTTGATAGCTTGCTTTATGAAAAGGAGTGAAATAAAAGGTAAGGATTCTGTAATTATGTGTAACACAATTCAGTGTCTTAAAATTTTAAAGATAGCTTTGGTAGCTTCTGTACTTGTAGCATTTGGTAAACTAGTACTATCTTGTAGTTAAATTCAAATTACAAATTCAGATCATTTATTATTTAGGCATACCTGAATCTAAAACACCAGAAGAAGAGTCTTCACACAAAGTACCTGCAGAGCAGTGAGTATAGTTAATATTTTTTACTATTTTACTCACAGTGCCCAGTCAGTTTTAAAAATGCCAGTGTCTGTTTGTTAATAATACTAATCTAATTTATAATACCATAATACCATATTCATAATGACAATAGTTATTTACTGTTTGTTAATTTTACTGTTACTTCATGTTCTTTCATGCTAACTGAGATTAAGGCAGCTGCAAATTTTTGAAAGACCTTAAAAGTTTTAAAATAGACACCTGTCATACCTGCATAATGCAAATTTATGGTTTGATATTTGAAGGCTATCACAACTGTACAAATGTATTATTTGTCAGTAAAGGTGCATTCCTCATTTTCAAATTTTAAATATGGTAGGGAAAAGAGTATTTAAATAATTGCCTTAGAGGAATATGTCTTTTATTGGATTTAGAAGTTTTACCAAGTAAGCTTTAATATTTTCTGCATGAACTCTCTTTCTCTGTACTTCATGAAATACATACATTTGAAATGGAATCTGAATAAATGGAAAGTGATTTACCTATCATATTCAATCACTGAATAAAACATGAGAGAATTTAACCACAACTAATTGGAAAGAAGATGCAAGAATTAACTCATTCAAGTTTCATGGCTAATCACTGCTTCACAACTTTTTTTTTTTATATAGTTAAAGCCACTAACTATAAGTTTGCTTGGTTGACTAATGTATGTATCTTGTAAAATGACTTACAGAGCATATCAGTTGGTTTGCCTCTTGTTTGTGCTACTAATTTTTAGTGAAATTAACCCCAGGCCTTGTAATTCCCAAGCCTTGTTTTTTACGCTGCTGCATGTTCTGATGGAAGTAGCAGAAGAATAAATTTTACTCTGCTTGTGGCTGCTGTTCAGCTATTAATCTGTGTACCCCCTAAACTAGCAGCTTTCTCACACACCAAATGCTGCTACAGTTACATCAGAAAATATTCTTGAATCTTTTCTATTTAATTGTATACCATAGCTGTAAAAATGGTCACTCCTGTTAACAAGCACACACCATGTTGAGAAAATTTCTATTCCATGATATTTGCACATTCTCTCCAGGGCTAAATTCATTAACAAGCTTATATCATGTATGCCTTCCTGTTATGTCTGGGAAAAATTCCAGACACTTAAATTTAATCTTAACATGCAACTTTTTCTCAGCATCGCCATGTGCCTTCTTAATATCATTAGTACTAATTACTACGTGGCATTATCACCTTTTGTGCCCTTAAAAGATAACTGTTCTACGGCATTACTAACTTTTACACCTGATAGACATACTCTGGTGCTATGCCATCCTTTTTGCACAACATATTTCCTCTTTTCCTGATAATAGAGTCACTATCATTAGCTGCTTCCTCTGGAACCAGCTAATGATAGTAACCTTAGCATTAGCATTAGTAGAGGCATTTGATGCAAGAAAGCAAGCTTATGCAGCATCAGCCAAAAAAAAAAAAAAAAAAAAAACCCACTTCCACTTCACCCCTCTGTTCGTTCAAAATACCTGTCCAGCTGAGCCTTAAACTTATTTAGGCTATCAACCTCCACCACAAGGGATGGGAGTCTGTTCCACCAACCAACCACCCGCTGGCTAAAGGCAAATTTCCGCACGTCTATCCTACATCTGTCTTTCCTCAATTTGAATTTATGCCCTCTCAGGTGATTTTTCTGAGCTAGAGGAAGAATCCCATCAGCATTGAGCATGTTTAAACCATTCAAGGCTTTATACACCTCTATCAGATCACCTCACTGGTGCCTAGTCTCCAGACACTGTAATTTGCAAAACTTAAGCCTTTCTTCGTAAGAGTACCCCTTTGTTCCATTCACTAATCTTGTTGCCCTTCTCTGTACTCGTTCCAGCAGCTCTACATCCTTCTTGAAATGAGGCCTCCAGACCTGTATACAGTACTCTAGGTGTGGCCTGACCATTGCCTTATACAATGGAATAATCACCTCCTTATCCCTGCTGTAAAAATTCCTGTATATCATTGACAATACTCCATGAGCTACTCTTGTAGCCCGTCTGCACTGCTCAGAGAACTTCATATTTGCCTGCACAACCACCCCCAAGTCCCTTTCATTCTCTACCACTGTCAGTGTAGTACCACAGAGTTGATACTTTGCTCTGGGGTTGCTGTTTCCCATGTGTAGTACTTTACATTTGTCAATGTTAAACTTCATTTGCCACCTCTCAGCCCATCTGCTCAACCTTTCCAGATCCTGTTGCAGCAGCATAGTGTCAGTAGTGTCCTTGACAACCCTGCCAACCTTTGTATCATCTGCAAACTTGGACATTAAGCTTGACATAACATCATCAATATCATTTATAAATACAGAAAACAATAATGGACCCAACACTGAGCCCTGAGGGACTCCACTAATAACATTAGCCCACGATGAGCAGTGTCCATTGATTACCACTCTCTGTCTTCTCCCCCTCAACCACCCCTTTATCCATAGCAGCAATTTGCCTCCAATGTCACACTGCTCCAATTTGTGTAGCAGTCTTCCATGTGCAACAGTATCAAAAGATTTTCTAAGATCCAAGTATATAATATCAAAGTTATTCCCTGCATCCAGTTCTTTTGTGACTGCATCATAGTAAACAATCAAGTTAGTCAGGCAAGACTTCCCCTTAACAAAACCATGCTGTGTCTGAGCTATAACTGAAGTCTTGTCTAAATGATCTTGCAGTGCTTCTTTAACCAGTGCCTCCATTAATTTTCCTGGAACAGAAGTTAAGCTCACAGGTCTATAATTACTTGTGTCAGCCTTTGATTCTCCTTTGTGAATTGGGGTCACATTTGCACATTTCCAGTCTATGGGTACCTCCCCTGAGTCCAAGGAAGCTCTCATAATTATGGCTTAGGGTTTGCTTACTTCCTTTGCTGCCTCCTTTAATATAACTGGATAGATCCCATCCACCCCGGGTGCCTTTCTTGTGTTTATCTTCAACAGTTTCTCCTCCACTTTACTCCCAGTTATTTCAAGATTCTGTAGCTTACTGCTAGAGTTGAATACACCTCTGGCATTCCCCTTGCTGAATAACTCCTCATGTGTGAATGTCGATGCAAAATATTCATTTAGTTTGTTAGCTACCTGAGCAGGATCATCAACAGTTGACCCATCAATATCAAGTGGACCAATCTGATTCATCCCCTTCCTTCTAGAGTTTACATAAGTAAAGAACTCTTTGCTGTTTTTCTTTGCATTCCTTGCCAAAGATTTCTCGTAATCTGCCTTCGCCTGCCTAACCTCCTTTGTAACTTGGTTGCATATCAACTTGTATCTATCATAGGCTTCTGTGTCATGTGTTAATTTGTAAGTATCCCATGCATTTTTCTTCTCTGCCATATGCCTCATTAGTTCATCTGACATCCATTTTGGCCTAAACCTTGAACAATATTTCTTAGTTGGTATGTAAAGCCTAGTAGCTTCCAAGATAAGTTCTTTGAATGCTTCCCATTTTGAATTTGCTGTTGGTAACATCATCAGTTGGTCCCACTGTATAGAATTTAAATACTGTCTCAGTCCATCGTAGTCGCCTTTACGAAAGCAATAACCCTTCCCTTTACCCCTAATGGTAGTTACCTCTTTGAGTAAATCCCACTTCAGCACACTGTGATCACTGCCACCTAGTGGTTCATTTATCTGCAGATTCTTAATGCATGAAGAATCACTGCTGATAATCAAATCAAGAGTATTCCTCCCTCTAGTTGCCTCCCGAACATGCTGATGTAGAAAACAATCATCCAATAAATCCACAAAAGCCCTGCTAGTGTGTGAGTAACCAGCCCCCAAATTCCAGTCAATATCTGGGAAATTAAAATCTCCCATTATAAGACTCTCTGATTTACTGGCCCACTCTATTTCCCTGTACAGTTCCTTATTATACTCATCAGAGTCATTAGGCCTATAGCACACTCCTACTCTCAATTTTGATCTCCCAATGCTTATGTCACACCAAACTGACTCAACACTGCAATGTCCAGCGATGTCGACTGGCTTCACTTCCTTGGTTTTTATGTGTTTCTTAACTAATAGCATAACCCCTCCCCCCTTCCTATCCTGTCTATCCTTTCTGTAGACGTTGTACTCCCCAAATTGCAGTTCTGCATCCCTTATATCTGTGTGACACCACGTCTCTGATATCCCAACAATATCTGCCTTTGATGTTTTGAGCAATACCTCAAATTCATCAAATTTATTTACTAAACTCCTAGCATTGGTGTACACGCAAGTATACCTGCACCTGTTTCTATTCTTAGCTACCCTAACATAACCCATGTGTTTACTTGTACCGCAATGGCTCCCAGCAGTCTCTGAAATACCATGCATCTTGTTTTTCAGGCTTCTGCTCATTCTAATAGAAGCAGTGCAAGAATCTCTTTCACCTCTGCCAGTGGCTACTGTCAATCTATTGGTCTTTGTCTCCCCCCAAGCTAGCAGTTTTCCGACCCACCTAACACTGCCTCGATAGCATCAGCAAATATTCTTGCACCCTTTCTATTTATGTGTATCCCATCCCTGTAGAAGCAATCTCTCCTGTTAACAAGTACAGTACAGGCTGAAAAAAATTCTACCCCTTGAGCCTTGCACAATCTTTCCAGGGCCGAATTGATCGACAAGGCTCTCATCATATACTCCCTCCTATCGCGTCTGGGCAGAATTGCAGACACTTTCAAATTCAACCCTAGTTCTCGGCTTTTGTTCAACAGTGACCTGTACTTGTTAAGTAATTCTGCCGGTCTCCTACTCTTAATGTGCCCTATCCCGAATGGTTTCCGCGATAGAGCTACTTTAATGTACATTTGTTTTGAAATTGGCGCACAATATTTTCCTTCCCTCCCATCAGACTGTGACATTTGATTATCAGTTGCCAGCCATCAGTTGATTAGGGGACAGTGCCACGCGTCTTGAATTTTGTCATTGTTAAATGTCAATCATGAAGTGCTTCCATCAATACTATTTACTGATAAACCACGTGAATCCATGTTTACCCGGAATGGAATCAATAACACACATCGATGGTCGCACAAGAATCTACATGGTACAACGGAAACAAATTTCCAAGTTTGTTTCTCAATCAATGTGTGATGCAGTATGATTGATAACCTGTTGATAGGTCTCGTTATTTCATAACATCGAATGACAGGACACAATTACCTTCAATTTTTGCAAAATACATTAGGTGAACAACTAGAGGATGTTCCTTTGGCCACACAGTGTGCTATGTACTTTCAGCATGACAGGGCCCCTTCCCATTCTACCAGATGTGTGAAGCAACATACGGACCGAATTTTCTCTAATCGGTGGATTGGTCATGGTGATGCCAGTAACCGGCCACCAAGATCTCCAGACCTAACCCCGTTAGATTTTTGTTTATGGAGTTGGATGAAGGGTGAAGTGTATAGAAGAAAGGTGGATACAAGAGATGATCTGCTAGCATCGCATAATGGATGCTGTTGCCCATATAAAGGAATGTGAATACAAGCAACACACCATTTTCTCATGAGAGTAGAAAAGTGCATTGAGGTTGGTGGTGGCATTTTTGAAAATTTGTTATAAACTGTTCCAAATTTGTCACTTGAAAAATAAATATTCAAATGCCTCTATCTTGGAAACCATTTGGGATAGGGCACATGTTTATATGAACGTTTTGCTTAAAATGAACCATCCTTTCACCTCCTGGAATATTGACCTTTCCTCCTGGGATACCCTGTACACACACACACACACACACACACACACACACACACACACACACACACACACACACACACACACACACACACACACACACACACACACAGGGTGTCTCAAAAATACATGGCATAACTTCAGGAATGAGTTCCTCATATGTAGACAATAAAAATATTTTATATCAACATAGTTCCGGAAATGCTTAGTTCCCGAGTTATTAACAGGAATGTCTTATCTCCCGCAGGTGATTTCCTTCATCACGAGGTACTGACAGAATCTGGTGGTTTTCCATTCCGACCATGTACTCAAATCAGGAGCAAGCGGATGTGCACTTTATGTACGGTTTGGCGGACAGCAATGCTCTGGAGGCTCGTCGTTTGTACCACGAAAGGTTCCCAGAATGAAAATGTCCAGACAGGAAAAAGTTTGAAGGTATCCATCACTGCCTTTGTGAACATGGGACCTTTACACCTCATGCTGCCAACAGAAGACGACCAAGATCTACAACTCCTGAAGTAGAGGAGTAGATTTTGGATGTTGTACATGCCCCTCCTGGAATCAGCACACGCAGAATAGCAATGCAACTAGCTGTTCAACGTTCAACTATTTGGAGAGTGTTGCGAGAACACCAACTGTATTCTTACCATCTGCAACGGGTACAGGCCTTGTCACCAGCAGATTATCCTGCACGAATAATGTTCTGCCAGTGGTTCTTGCAGCAGTGTGATACAACTCCTCACTTTCCTGCCTTAGTAATATTCACAGATGAAGCACAGTTCACATGAGACGGAATCCAAAACTTTCACAATCAGCATGTATGGGCTGAGGAAAACCCACATGCAATTCTTTCATGACATCACCAACAGCGGTTCAGCCTCAACATCTGGGCGGGTGTTTTTGGTGATAAGTTATTTGGACCCCATGTACTTCCAAACACTCACAGGGCAGGCGTACAGAAACTTTCTGGAAAACAACATGCCTGATTTCTTGGACGACACACCACTGATCATTCATCAACAAGCACACTTCATGCACGATGGCACTCCCGCCGGTTTCAGCCACCTAGCCCGCAATTACCTGAATCGAAGGTTTCCTGGTCGGTGGATCAACTGCCTGGCCTCCACAAACCCACTAGATTTCTTCTTGTGGGGCCATTTAAAGTCATTGGTGTATTCGATTCCGGTAGTTGATGTGGAAACTCTCCGCAATCGAATTGTGGCAGGTTGTGAGACAATACGAAACATGCCAGGAATTTGCCATCGTCTTCGCAAGTCAATGTGAGGCTTGTATTCAGGCAGGTGGACATTTTGAACAATTACTATAAGATGATGTGAACAGTTAAGTGTCATAGATAGACCTTCAAACTCGGAAACCAAGCATTTCCGGAACTATGTTGATATAAAATATTTTTGTTTACATATGAGGAACTCATTCCTGAAGTTATGCCGTGTATTTTTGAGACACCCTGTGTGTATATATATATATATATATAGTTACGAATAATAAGATTAAAATTAAGTAGAGAAATTGGATTTGAATTTGAATAGCGATAATATGAATAAGCGAAAATATGAATCATGGATCAGGGACACTGCAAGAGCAAAAGTACCCTACAACCATAATGTATATATAAAATTATTTTTATTGTTATTTGTAGAATGTAGTAGGTATATATCTATAATTTAACTAGTGCTAATAATGAAAATACCGTGTATCCTGGGAGCGATATATGTTGATTAAAGGGGGGGGGGAAGGAAAAGAAAAGTGTAACGTTATAAACAAGAAGAAACAAAGAGCGAATTTTGCAAAAAAAAAAAAAAAATGCAAATTTTGAAAAGAACGACCAAGGTAGAAATAGCATTGCAGTATCTTTCATAATTTATGTGTCTTCTATGAAAGATACTGCAATGCTATTTCTACCTTGGTCGTTCTTTTCAAAATTTGCATTTTTTTTTTTTTTTTGCAAAATTCGCACTTTGTTTCTTCTTGTTTATAACGTTACACTTTTCTTTTCCTTCCCCCCCCCCTTTAATCAACATATATCGCTCCCAGGATACACGGTATTTTCATTATTAGCACTAGTTAAATTATAGATATATACCTACTACATTCTACAAATAACAATAAAAATAATTTTATATATATATATTGTGTTCTTACTGAAGACTATAAAAATTATATTTGGTAAAGTTTACTGTAATAGGTACCTGTCAAGTGTGCAATGTTAATGCTATTGCACATAGGGCAATTGGGCATTATACGTGCATGAAATTATATTAGTCAATTTTATTTAATGTTATCTATCTGTAGGGAATTATGTGTATAAGGACCAAACTAACAAGTTAGTAAAAGTAAACTAGCTTTAGCCTGAAGGCCTATATAAAATTATATTAATGAAAATGGAAATAAAAATAAAAAATGATAATAAACAATGAAAATAACAATAAAAAATTATAATAAACAACGAAAATAAAATTGTAAATAACATTCTTCCCCTTGGTTGTTGGTCTGCTACTTCTTTGGGGGCTTTGAGCAGACCGATAGCCAGACTAAAAGAATGTCTCATACCTACCCGTTTCTGTTGTCCCCATTCCAGATTTGCCTGATTTTAATTTTTAGGTGATTCTATAGAAATTAATAGAAATTAAATGGGAAGTGCTAATAAATGAGAAAAGATAATGTGTTAAATTAAAATTTCACCCTACAGGCATTACACGTACTTCTAACAGCTGATGACACTTTAACAAAACGTACCTCTCTTTCAGTTGACCACATCCTTGAACTTACCACTCTTTTACTAGACGCTAGATATTTTAGATTCAACAATAAAATTTATCGACAAACATTTGGTTTACCAATGGGTTTAGGCATTTCTGCTCCCCTTTCTGAAATTTATCTCGCCCCTATTGAAAACCAAATTTTACAACCTTTCCCCTCTGAAATTAAATTATGCATCCACTACGCCGATGATATCCTAATAATAGGCAACAGAACAACCATAGACAATCTTTTTTTAAAATTCAATATAATACATGACAGGCTAAACCTTGCCCTCGAAATCGCAACGGACAACCAGATTAATTTTCTTAATCTCACTATTTATACAACAGACACAAATTTAAACACGCACACCGGTAAATATCTACATTTCACTTCACATCATCCTCTTAGTACCAAAAAAGCTGTCCTACACAACCAAATCTACAACGCTATCAAATTCACCTCTTCACAAAACGATCTACACAATGAACTTCAATACCTTACTGATAAATTCATAGCCAGGAGCTACCCCCCTCAACTCATCCAACACACAATATCCATCGTTAAAAACAGTATTAATAACCCCACCAGACACAGTCACAAGACAAATACTCGCATAGTTCTCCCTTACCATAGTGAACGTGCAGCACAATTCCAACGTACATTCAAAGATATCGACATCTCCCTCACCTTCTCCACTTACAATAAACTAGGTTCCCTATTTAATTCTTATAAAGATACACACAAATATCCCATCAATGATCTCAATAACTTAATATATCTCATAAAATGCCAACCGAACTGCGACACCTGTTACATCGGCAGCACTACCACCAAATTCAGTTCCTCCACAACTTCCAATACCCGCGCATACTACCACTTCAACAGTTTCAAGACAAGTCAATCCTGCACTGAGTTAACAACCCATTCTCAAACCCACCACCACACCCCCCCTTGTTGACTCTGCCATCACTATTGTTAAACTTAGATCGAGCTACAGAATTCTTCAATATGAAGCCCTCACCATCGAATGGTACCGACACCATTCCGATCTCAACATTATTAACGCTAAACTTCCCTTCAACCTTTCACTGGCTTGGAACCTCTTGCTGCTAAAGTTCCCACATGTCAAAAAGAGCATCATGGGAGTTTAGATAAACTTTAAATACAACACGCGCTCACTTCTCTTCCATTTGCCAACTGATGACGGTTTACTCACTAAAGTCCCTCGTAACGACTATTGGCACCACCGGTCTTCTCTCTTTTTTTCATTTACGTCTTTTAACCTCTTTATGACAACCAAGGATTGGAGATCTGCATTTCTATTTCCTTGCGCTCATTTTAAAATCTGTTTCAAATATTTTCACCCCATTCCCTGCCTTAGTTCTTTTTAATGCTTCTTCCAACCTAAATTTAACCACCATCTACCAAAAAAATTTATTGCAGATTTATACAAGATGAGTACCGTTTTCTAAGCATTTGCTATTCATTTTTTATGTGTTAAATTTAAATTTTGTGAAAATAGTGTCAGAATCAGCAAACTGGGATAGGCGACACAAAGCCCAACAGGTACGTATCAGATTAAATGAGAATGGGTTCTTACTTCCTTCTTGTACTGTGGTGGTCAGACCGAAAAGGGATCAATTCCCGCCTTCTGGTTGTTTTATGTGTGCTGATTAAATGATACTCATATAGCCTTGAGAGGATTTTTATTTGAGTTAGTGGGGGGGGGGGGTTGCCTCTGATGGCGGAAGGAACTATATAAATGAAATGATGTGTTTATACAAGTACAATAAGTGTTAGTATGATTAAATACAAGAAGTATATTAATGAAAAAGTGTGTTAATGTAAATATATAGGAAATGCTATCCCCGGACAAGGACCAGTATAGCTTTTCTAAGGCATAATGACCCGTGTATGTCCGAGAGGATAACTATATACATATTTACAGCCTCCTTCAATGTGAATTTTCACCCTGTGTCTCTAGGTTTTATACTGTGTTTGTAATAAAATGAAGGGATATGAACGTTATTATGTGTTTAAAATAATACCTTAGGTGCGATTATTCTGTTGTTGGGAGATTGATACAAGTTGATAAATTACCAATTATTAGATTGTCTGTTTTGGGGGGGGGTGGATTTTTGGTCAGCCAGGTTACAGTGCGGTCAGACGATGAGCCCCTTTTGAGCGCAATAAACCTAGGAATCAAAATAATCTTTATCTTAGTTTGATGAAGGACACTGGTTTTTAGACAACCAGGCAAAGATTGGCTACAGGCCATTTATTGGTGTTATAGTTCTAAACTGGTTCAGTGTATTTTCAATAAGTGTATTGGGATTTGCGTTGAGGTGGTGTAGGTTGAGGTTCACAAGTATGGCCACTTTAATATGATGTCTGCTGTAATTGACAGGTATATTATTCTTGATGAGAATATCTATCAGTTTTTTTATTGCTTCGTTATGTTATCTAGATTATTGCAGATGTGTGTTAACCTGTTTGTCTGATTTCTAATAGTGTTGCCATTGATATGTTTAGCCAGATTGCTCTCCCAGTTGGTAAGCTTTATAGCTGGGAAACTAAAATTGTCTCTCTTATAATGTCGAGTGTAAACATTGTCATTGGTGATAGTGATTTGGCTGTCGAGATAGCAAGCTTGTAGATTGCTATCCGGGTTGGTGCGGTCTGTGGTTAAATCTGCAGGATAAATTTCCTGGGCTATAATATTGAATTTGTCAAAATTGATAACCAGGACATCATCAATGTATCTGTAGAATATAATTTCTTCTTTGATATTGTTTTCGAAATAATGCAGGTAAAACGTTGGCTATGGAGCAAGAACTATTAGTCCTCATAGCCACTCCCCTACTCTGCACATAGATGCTGTCTCCCATAAGAAAGGCTATACCGGCCCTTTTCCAGGGGATAACATTTCCTATATATTTACATTAACATACTTCTTGTATTTAATCATACTAACACTTATTGTACTTGTATAAAAACATTTCATTTATATAGATTCCTTCCGTCATCAGAGGCAACCCCACCCCCACTAACTCAAATAAAAACCCTCTCAAGGCTATCAGAACATTTGCACTGACATAGGGCATATTGCCTACAGTAATTTCACCATCATGCCATAGTCAATGAAAAGTATGGCTGCACAGTATCATTTAATAAGCACACATAAAACAACCAGAAGGCGGGAATTGATCCCTTTTCATTGATCCCTTTTACAAAATTTTAATTCAACACATTATCTTTTCTCATTTATTAGCATTTCCCATTTAATTTCTATTAGATAGTATGAATCACAGCTGTAATACTCAATACATTCTACGTTGATATTAATATTTGTAAAATAATAAGAGGAATTTACCTCAATAAGTGTTCTACGTACTATATTGAGGTAAACTCCTCTTATTATTTTACAAATATTAATTTCTATAGAATCACCTTAAAATTACAATCAGGCAAAACTGGAATGGGGACAACAGAAACGGGTAGGTATGAGACATTCTTTTAGTCTGGCTGTCAGTTTGCTCAAAGCCCCCAAAGAAGTAGCAGACTCATGACCAAGGGGAAGAATGTTATTTACAATTTTATTTTCATTGTTTATTATCATTTTTTATTGTTCTTTTCATTGTTGTTCATCATTTTTTATTTTTAATTTTTATTTCCATTTTTATTAATATAATTTTATATAGGCCTTCCAGGCTAAAGCTAGTTTACTTTTACTAACTTGTTAGTTTGGTCCTTATACAACTAATTCCTTACAGATAGATAACATTAAATAAAATTGATTAATATATAAAATATTGTAGGTAGAACATGTTAATGAGCTTTATGTAAAATTTAAAACTGATGAATATACGGTATAGCCTGGGAGCGATATATGTTGTGAAATAAAGGGGGGTGAAATGAACAGGAAAATAAAACGATAAGATTTGCACCGATTGAAACAATACCAAATAAATTTTGAAAAATTTTAAGATTTTGATAAAACTTGAAAGATTTTGAACGAACGATCAAGGTGGAAATAACATTGCAGTGTCTTTCATAATTTTTGTCTTCATCAGAGGTCATCCACCAAAATAATGAAAAAGACAGCAATGCTCTTACTTCTGTTTCCGACATGCTCTGTATGCATAGGTACCCGTGCGAAAAGACACATGGTAATTTACCAATTTAATTTTAAAATTTAAAATTTTGAATATAGTACCCTCCAGTCTGTGGGTACCTCCCCTGAGTCCAAGGAAGCTCTCATAATTATGGCTAACAGATTGCTTACTTCCTTTGCTGCCACCTTTAATATAACTGGATAGATCCCATCACCCCAGGTGCCTTTCTTGTATTTATCTTCAACAATTTCTCCTCCACTTTACTCTCAATTATTACAAGATCATCTAGCTCACTGCCAGTGTTTACTTCATCTATGGCATTCCCCTTCCTGAATAACTCCTCATGTGTGAATGTAGATGCAAAATATTGATTTAGTTTGTTAGCTACCTGAGCAGGATCATGAACAGTTGAACCATCGATATCAAGTGGACCAATCTGATTCATCCCCTTCCCTCTAGAGTTTACATAAGTAAAGAACTCCTTGCTGTTTTTCTTTGCATCCCTTGCCAAAGATTTCTCGTAATCTGCCTTCGCCTGCCTAACCTCCTTTGTAACTTGGTTACAGATCAACTTATATCTATCATAGGCTTCTGTGTCACATGTTAATTTATATGTATCCCATGCATTTTTCTTCTCTGCCATGTCTCATTAGTTCATCTGACATCCATTTAGGCCTGAATCTTGAACAATATTTCTTAGTTGGTATGTAAAACCTAGTAGCTTCCAAGATAAGTTCTTTGAATGCTTCCCATTTTGAGATTGCTGTTGGTAACATCATCAGTTGGTCCCACTGTATAGAATTGAAATACTGTCTCAGACCATCATAGTTGCCTTTACGAAAGCAATAACCCTTCCCTTTGCCACTGATGGTAGTTACCTCCTTGAGTAAATCCCACTTCAGCACACTGTGATCACTGCCACCTAGTGGTTCCTGTATCTGCAGATTCTTAATGCATGAAGAATCACTACTGATAATCAAATAAAGAGTATTGCTCCCTCTAGTTGCCTCCTGAACATGCTGATTTAGAAAACAATCATCCAATAAATCCACAAAAGCCTTGCTATTGTGTGTGTGACCAACCCACAAATTCCAGTCAATATCTGGGAAATTAAAATCCCCCATTATAAGACTCTGATTTACTGGCCCACTCTATTTCCCTGTATAGTTTCTTATTATACTCATCAGAGTCATTAGGCCTATACCACACTCCTACTCTCAATTTTGATCTCCCAATGCTTATGTCACACCAAACTGACTCGATGTTGACTGGCTTCACTTCCTTGGATTTTATGTGTTTCTTAACTAATAGCATAACCCCTCCTCCCTTCCTATCCTGTCTATCCTTTCTGTAGACGTACTCCCCAAATTCCAGTTCTGCATTACTTATATCTGTGTGACACCACGTCTCTGATATCCCAACAATATCCGCCTTTGATGCTTTGAGCAATACCTCAAATTCATCAAATTTATTTACCAACCTCCTAGCATTGGTGTACACGCAAGTATACATGCACCTGTTCTTTTTCTTAGCTACCCTAACACAACCCATGTGTTTACTTGTACCTCAATGACTCCCAGCAGTCTCTGAAATATCCTGCATCTTATTTTCTGAGCTGCTGCTCATGCCAATAGAAGCAGTGCAAGAATCACTGCTTGAATTGATGCATTTAGTGGCAGAGAGTATAAATACATGGGATGGTTATAAATGTTTAGGGCACAGAGAATCCCACAGTAAGTACAAATCCATTTTTAATCAGGTTATTCCACAAATTTGTGAGTGAAGGAAATAAACAAAAGAATTAGAACCTACTCATATAATACTGCTCAGCATTGAAATCGAAATAAATTATTTTTTGGAATCAAGCAAAAGTATACATAGCTTTACTAAGACTATAAGAATATTTGCTGATGCTATCGAGGCAGTGTTAGGTGGGTTGGAAAACTGCTAGCTTGGGGGGATACATGGAAAAATTGATTAACAGCAGCCACTGTCAGAGGCGAAAGTGATTCTTGCACTGCTTCTATTTGAATGAGCAGCAACCTGGAAAACAAGGTATGGGGAATTTCAGAGACAACTAGGAGTCATCGTGGAACAAGTAAATACATGGGCTGTGTTAGGGTAGCAAAGAATGAGAACGGGTGCATGTATACTTGCGTGTTCACCAATGCTAGGAGTTTAGCAAATAAATTTGATGAATTTGAGGTGTTGGTCAAAACATCAAAGGCAGATATTGTTAGGATATCAGAGAGGTGGAGTCACACAGATATAAGTAATGTAGAATTGGAATTTGGGGAGTACTATATGAACAGAAAGGATAGGAAGGGGGGGGGGATTATGCTATTAGTTAAGAAACATTAAATCTAAGGAAGTCAGCCAGTTGACATGGGTGGACAGTGCAGTATCGAGTCAATTTGGTGTGACATAAGCAATGGGAAAGCAAAATTGAGAGTAGGAGTGTGTTATAGGCCTAATGACTCCAATAGTATAATGAACAAATGTACAGAGAAATAGTGGGCCAGTAAATCAGATTGTCTTATAATGGGGGATTTTAATTTCCCAGATATTGACTGGAACTTGTCGGTTGGTCGCTCACACAATAGCAAGGCTTTTGTGGATTTATTGGTTGATTGTTTTCTACAGCAGCATGTTTGGGAGGCAACCAGAGGGAGTAATGCTCTTGATTTGATTATCAGTAGTGATTCTTCATGCATTAAGAATCGGCAGATAAGGAGCCACTAGGTGGCAGTGATCACAGTGTGCCGATGTGGGATTTACTGAAAGAGGTAACTACCATCAGGGATAAAGGGAAGGGTTTTTGCTTTTGTAAAGGTGACTATGGTGGTCTGAGACAGTTTTCAATTATATACAATGGGACCAACTGATGAAGGTACCAATGACAAATTCTAAAGGGGAATCATTCAAAGAATTAAATTTTGAAGATACTAGGCTTTTCATACCAACTAAAAAATATTGTTCAAGGTTTAGGTCTAAATGGATGTCAGATGAACTAATGAGACATGTGGCAGAGAAGAAAAATGAATGGGATTCATATAAATTAACAGGTGACACTGAAGCCTATGTTAGATATAAGATGGTCTGTAATCAAGTCACAAAGGAGGTTAGGCAGGAAAAGGGAGATTACAAGAAATCTTTGGCAAAGGATGCAAATAAAAACAGCAAAGAGTTCTTTACTTATGTAAACTCTAGAAGGAAGGGGATGAATCAGATTGGTCCACTTGATATTGATGGTTCAGCTGTTGATGATCCTGCCCAGGTAGCTAACAAACTGAATGAGTATTTTGCATCTACATTTACACGTGAGGGGTTATTCGGGGAGGGGAATGTCTGAGGTGTATTAAACTCTGGCAGTGAGCTAAATGTTTTTGTAATACCTGAGTGCAAAATGGAGCAGAAATTGTTGAAGATAAACATAAGAAAGGCACCTGGGTTGGATGGGTTCTATCCGGTGATATTAAAGGAGACAGCAAGGACTAAGGCGCATTTAGGGCTAGAGCCTCAAGCTGCGAACAAATTTAGACTATGTATATGATGCTAAGCACTTTATATACATAGGAGACAGCAAATTAAGTAAGCAAACTTTTATCCATAATTATGAGAGCTTCCTTGGACTCACAGGAGGTACCCATGGATGGGAGATGTGCAAATGTGACTCCAATTCACAAAGGAGGATCAAAGGGTGACAGACATGTTAGTTTAACTTCTGTTCCAGGGAAATTAATGGAGCCACTGGTTAAAGAAGTACTGCAGTATTATCTAGACAAGACTTCACTTATAGTTCGGACACAGCATGGGTTTGTTAAGGGGAAGTCTTGTCTGACCAATTTGATTGGATACTATGATGTTCATTACAAAGGAACTGGATGCAAAAAATATCATATACTTGGATCTTAGGAAAGCTTTTGATACTGTTGGACATGGAAGACTACTGTACAGATTGGAGCAGTATGGCATTAAGGGCAAATTGCTGCTATGGATAAGAGGATTTTTGAGTGTGAGAAGACAGAGAGTGGTAATCAATGGACACTGCTCTTTGTGAACTAATGTTATTAGTGGAGTCCCCCAGATTTCAGTGTTGGGTCCATTGTTGTTTTCTGTATTTATTAAAGATATAGATGAAGGTATATCAGGCTTAATGTTTAAGTTTGCAGACGATATGAAAGTTGACAGGGTTGGGTTGTTAATGACAGTTTGCTACTGCAACAGGATCTAGAAAAGTTGAGCAGATGGGCTTGAGAGGTGGCAATGGAAATTTAACATTGACAAATGTAAAATACTGCATATGGGTAACAGTAACCCCAGAGTAATGTATCAACTGTGTGCACTACCCTCAGGGTAGTAGAGAATGAAAAAGACCTGGGGATAATTGTGCAGTCAGATATGAAGTTTTCTGAGTAGTGCAGACGGGCTGCAAGAGTAGCTTATGGTGTCTTGTCAATGATATACAGGAATTTTTCTAGCAGGTATAAGGAGGTCATATCCCCTTGTATAAGGCAATGGTCAGGCAACACCTTGAGTACTGTATACAGGTCTGGAGGCCTCATTTTAGGAAGGATGTAGAGGTGCTGAAATGAGTACAGAGAAGGGCAACAAGATTAGTGAATGGAATAAAGGGTTGCTCTTATGAAGAAAGGCTTAAGCTTTGCAAATTTTAGTGTCTGGAGACTAGGCACCTATAAGGTGATCTGATTGCCCAGATTAATCGCTTGAGAGGACATAAATTCAAGTTGAGGAAAGAGAGTTGTAGAATAGATGTATGGAAATTTGCCTTCTGCCAGCAGGTATTTGATTGCTGGAACAAACTTCCATCTGTCATAGAAGTTGACAGCTAAAATAAATTCAAGGCAGAACTAGACAAACATTTGGAGCAAATGGGAAGTGTTTTTTTTTTTTTTTTTTTTTTTTTTATGGCTGATGCTGTGTAAGCTTGCTATCTTGCATCGTATGCCTCTACTAATGCTAAGACAACCTTGTCTCCTTTGAAGCATGGATTTTCAAATTTTTTGAAGTTGGAAACGAAAAAAGAAAGGAATTTCAAAAGCAGATGAAATTCCTTATTTCTACCATACCTTAGTATATTTTAATTAGGTTCATTAATATATGTTTCAGCATTTTAGTTCGCAAATTCAAAGGCGCCTACGTAGCCAGGTGGGCAAGAGCAGCAGTGCATAGCACACGCTTCTTGGTTAGACTGGGGTTCAAGCCCATGACTACCGCATATCCCTGGAACAATATGGCCTTAGTTGCTAATGCTCCTAAAAACCAAATAACAAACAAGCAAATTTCAAAAAAAAAAAAAAAAAAAATCTGAGGTTTTTTGAATTTATGAACTAAAATGCCAAAAGATAAATTAATTAATTTCTAAAGGCATATGCCTCAAAGGAGACAAAAAATCATCTCAGTAATCTATTATTTTGTACATTCAAATGATTTTATGATAACTGAAAGGAATGTGAGAGATGCAGTAAGTGAACAAAGCTGCAAAAGTGGGTGGATTAAACCTTTAACCATAATAAAGATTAAAGGATGGGTTCAAAGAGAGAAATAAGTAACTATAGACCTGTAAGCCTGACCTCTTGACCTCCCATTTCTGTCTAGGAAAAATAGTCTGTAGTTAAAAAAAAATAATACAAGATCATCATAATTGGAGCCATAAAACAATTGCAACATACACTCATTGATTACTGAATTATGACCACATAGGCCACCGTTCATACAGATTTAGCCGTTATTCTCCTAGATGCTGACTGCACTAGATGTCTGATGACTTCCTTAGTGATTTGCTGCCCTCAAGGCTTTCCACAGTGTTGGAATGGATGACAGTTGCATATTCATACGCCTCACTTCCCTTTTCAAAACATTATACAGGTGTTCAATTGGATTGAGGTCAGATGAATTTGGAGGCCTGTTAAGATGGTTGATACTTAACTGTGTTCGTAGAACCACTCATACACAGTGTGAGCCATTTGACATTGCACATTATCATCTTGGAAGATCCCATTTCTGTCTAGGAAAAACATTAGCATTAGTAGAGGCATACGATGCAAGAAAGTAAGCTTATGCAGCATAGCCAAAAAAAAAAAACCCTCCCATTTCACCCCTCTATTCGTTCCAAATGCTTGTTCAGCTCAGCCTTAAATTTATTTAGACTATCAACTTCCACAACAAAAGATGGAAGGCTGTTCCACCAATCAACCACCTGTTGACTAAAGGCAAATTTCCGCACATCTATTCTACAACTGTCTTTCCTCAATTTGAATCTATGCTCCATCAGGTTCTTAATCTGAGCAAGAAGAAGAATCCCATCAGCATTCAGCTTGCTCAACCCATTCAAGGCCTTATACACCTCAATCAGATCACCTCGCAGGTGCCTACTCTCCAGGCGCTGCAATTTGCAGAATTTAAGCCTTTTTTGGTAAGAGCACCCCTTCATTCCCCTCACCAATCTTGTTTCTCTTCTTTGTACTCGTTCTAACAACTCTACATCCTTCCTAAAATGAGACCTCCAGACCTATACAATGGGATGATCACCTCCCTTTTCCCGCTACCAAAATTCCTATATATCATTGACAATACTCCATGACCTGCTCTGGCAACCTGTCTGCACTGCTCAGCAAACTTCATATTTGACTGCACAACTACCCCCCCCCAGATCTTTTTCACTTTCCACTTCCTTGAGTGTACTACCACACATTTGGTACGTTTCTCTTAGGTTATTGCTACCCATATGCAGTACTTTGCATTTGTCAACATGGCAGGGTGCACATGGTCTCCTAAGAGCTGCCAGTAGACCTCACCAGTGAATTGTTGGTCCATACACACCAGGGATCCAAGTTCATGCCAGAAAAATGTGCCCCATGTTAAGTAACTGCCATCACTGGATGGTGGGCATTACAGATGAAGGCATCCTTTGGCATGTTGCACCAGGTATTTGGACTCATCCGACCAGCACACTCGTTTCCAGTCCTCCTGTATCCAACTGGCATGTTGTTGAATTCCATATGTCTCAATATGCTGCACATCATCATTTGAGATATTGTTCTTGCATTCCCCATATTGTATTGTGATGTCAACTGTTGCACAGTGACTTGCCATTAAGCCCTCTGCTTACCAAAAACATTCACCTCGTGTAATCCTTTACAGTCCTGCCAGCAAGAGGTAGTTTGACCAATTCAACACCATTCTTTGTACGCCTTAACCACAATGGACCATGAGTAACCGACAAGATGTGCCGTTTCCAATATGGGAGAACCTGATACATGAGCTCCCACAGTCATGCCCTTTTGAAACTCTGTGATATCTTTCCTATGTCCCATAGCGGCTACTTTATCACTTTGATTTACATGAACAGATGCAAATTGCCATTGCTCTAGCATATGAAGCTGTCCGATTTTTTTATAGTGGGAGCTATGCAGCATAGTCCATTATGGTTGGGTTGGTCATAATTCTGTGATCACTGAGTGTAGATTTGTTAAAGAGATCGTTCTTGACCAATATTGATTAACTGCTATGAGACCATTACAACGGAACTGCATGCAGCGGATAATTTTGACACACTATACTTAGATTTCAGAAAGCTTTGATACTGTACCACATATACAATATACATTGGAGCAGTTGTACATTAGGGACAATTTACTAATATGGATAAAAGGATGATTAAATGGTATGAGGCAAACAGTGATTATAAATGGCCCCTTCCCTTCATGAATTAATGTGATGAGTGTTATGCCATAAAAGTTGTTTTGCCCTTTATATTTATTAATGATATTGATGAAAAAGAATATTAAGAATATTTACAATTTACTTGTACAGTGGGATGATTATTATTAGCCATATGGTACAAGGAAGCCTGAGGCTTATCCTGCACTAGCCAAAAAAAATTCCCTATTTACCCTAAGAGATAGAGACGTAGAAAGGAATCACCAAGAAAGAGAAGAATGATGATATCCAGCTCAGCTCCCTGCATGTGCTAAGCCCATACTCACCAGATGCGAGCCCTTGTGTTGGTTATGAATCCCATTGTCCAAGATAATTGTAAGACTGCACTTGGAATAAATACTGTATCCAATTATAGACTGCACAAAAAAAAAAAAAAAAAAACTTTAAAGGGTCCACAGCCTTGAAAAAGAAGCAAAAGGATGCCTCATGCAGGCATCCTGTTTGCTGGTTACCAAGTTCATTCTCCCTAAGGTATCAGTTACCAAGTTCTGTAGTTCACAAAAATATGTTGCCTACAGAACTTGGTAACTGGCACCTTAGGGAGAATCTGATTGTCTATATGGTTCCAAGAGGCGAAAGTAAAATGATGGACTTTGAAATTTACACAGTTATTTAAGTTTCCAGATGTTGACTGGAACTTATGGGTTGGTCACTCATACAATAGCAGAAATTTTCTGGATTTATTGGATGACCGTTTTCTATACCAGCACATTAGAGAGGCCAAGAGAAAGCAGTACTCTTCATCTGATCATCAGCAGTGACTCATCATGCTTAAAAATATCCAGATAAAGGAACAGCTAGGTGGCTGTGATCATAATATATTGATGTGAGATATACTTAAGAATATAACTACTGCCAACATTATGGGGAAAGGGATTTTGCTTTTGTAAGGGCAACTACAATGATATTAGACAGTTGTAAATTCCTTTCAGTGGAACCAACTAATGATGTTACCAACTGCAATTTCTAAATGGCATTCAGAGAAGTAACCATAGGAGCTACTAAACTTTTTGTACCAACTAAGAATGGATGTCAGATGAACTGAGACTAGTGGCAGAGAAGAAAAATGTGTGAGATGATTATAAACTTGTTGGGAACATGGAATCCTAGAGCAAGTACAGACTAATCCCCTCCCTTGGTGACTTGACTTATTGCAGTCAGGTCACTAATGGGGGTGGGAATTAGAACAGCTAAGGCAGATTATGGAAGGCCTTGGCTAAGAACATAAGAAAAATATAAAATAATTCATTCTTTACTAATATTAACTTATGTTAACACTAGAAGGATAAGGATGAACAGCAAAATTGGCCCACTACATATGAATGGTGTAACTACTGATGATCTTGTTCAGGTTGCTGACAAAGTAAATAAATGTTTTGTATCTACATTAATGTGTGAAGAAGTATTGGTGTACTATTTATATATTTCTTGGTGTATTTCTATAGTTCTCATGTTAATGGGAACACCAGAAATACACCAAGTTATAACTGGAAGCTAAATGATTTTGTTATAACTGAGAAGAAAGTGGAAGAGAAATTGCTTTAGTGAAAAGTAAAAGTTAAAAGGTTCCAGTTATGTTAAAAGAAGCAGCAAAAGAGGAAAGCAAACCTTTAGCCATGATTAGAGAGCATCCTTAGATTCGGAGAGGTTTTTGTGAGCTCGAGGATCTGTAAATGTATCCCCAATTCATAAAGAGGGATCAGTGGGTGACATGAGTAATTACAGATCTGTTAGCTTGATTTTTCTTCCAGGAAAAATAATGGAGTCAGTGGTTAAAGAAGTACTGCAAGATCATTTTAGCAGGAATGGAATTATACAAAAATCACAGCATGGGTTTGGTAAGATCCTATCTGACCAACCTGATTAGCTATTATGACATGGTCACAAAGTAACTAGATGTAAATAATTATTTTGAGATCATATATTTAGATTTCAGTAAAGCTTTTGGCACTGTTCCAAATGAAAGACTTTCATAAAAGTGGAGCAGTGTGACATTAAGGAAAGTTACTGCTAGAAAGGGATAGTTGAGTGGCAGAAGAGTGGTTTTAAATGGGTATTTGCTCTTCTTGGAATAATGTTATTAGTGGAGACTCTTGGGATTCAGCACTGGTGCCCTTACTGTGTACAGTATTATTAATAATATTGATGAATGAATATCAAGCTTATTATCTAAGTTTGTAGATGTTACAAAGGTTGGCAGGGTGGTTGATAACAGAAATCAAGGCATGCTACTTTCTCATGGCTCAATGGTGGACCTCTTACTGCTTACTGTATTTATTAACAATATTGATGGAGGAATATTATTATCTAAGTTTGCAGATGATACAGTGGTTGACAGGGCGATTAATGACAGGAATCAAGGCATGCTACTGCAGCAAAGCCTAGATAAATTAGGCACATAGCTGAGAAGTGGCAATTGAGGTTTAATATTGATAAATATATAAGGTACCACGTAGGAGTAGCAGTAATCCCAGAATAACATACCAATTAGGTGATATCACATTCAAGTGGCAGTAAATGAAAGAGACCTAGGATAATTATACAGTCCAATATGAAGTTGTTCTCTGAGCAGTGCAAGCAGACTGCAAGAACAGCCCATGGGGTTCTGTCAATGATATACAGGAATCTTTGCAGCAGGGACAAAGAGGTGATTATCCCATTGTATAAGGTGATGGTTAGACCACACCTTGAGTACTGCATATAGGTCTGTAAGCCTCATTTTAAGACAGATGTATATCTTTTAGAACAATTGTAGAGAAGTCAAGAATACAAAGGGGTACTTTTACTGGAAAAGACTTCAGTTCTATAAATTTCAGTGCTTGCGAGGAGACCTGATTGAGGTGTGTAATGGATTGAGTAAACTTAAAGATGATGGTATTCTAACCCTTTCCCAGACAGTGCATATAATAGCACATAAACTCTAATTGAAAAGAATGGCTGCAGTATAGATATGTGAAAATTTTTGTCACAGCCAGAGTGTAATTGTTTTTGCAAAAACTGCCATTTGGCCTTATGGAAGTGGGTAGTTCGAAAAAAAAAATTTAAGGAAGAATTAGACATGTCGTTAGATGGTATTGTAAGATCAGGTGAGTGGTGTTTTTTTTTTTTCTGCATAATCTTTCTTCCTTGCATCATTTGCCAGTACTACTACTAATAATAATAAATGATACCAGAACTACAGCTTGGAGAAATTCAAAGGTTAGCTCAGTATGTACCTACCTTAGGAGAGAATCACTTAGATAGGTTTTTTTGTTATTGTTGTTGCAGCAAATGTGTGGAGACGTCCTTGTACCATACAGCCTGTTCATTTCAAGTTCGATGTCTAAGTTCGGTGATGATGCGAAGGTGGGCATGATGATTAATGACCACAATCAGGGTATGTTACTTCAAGATGTAGATGGACTGAAAAATGGCAGTGGAGGTGTAATATTGTTAATAATGCATCTGAGTAGCAGTAATCCTGGAATTACATACCATTCAATTAGACCAAATTCAAGATAGTTGATAAGGAAAAGAAAACATGAAGTTCTCTGATCGATAAGGAAAATTTCTAGTGGTAATTGTACATTACCACTAGAAATTTTCTAGTGGTAATGTACAACATTAAATTCTGAGATAGTCAATAAGGAAACGATTTAGGGATAGCTTTACAGTCCAACGTAAAGTTCTCTGATAGAACAACTCAAAGGATTCTGTCAGTGGTATACAGCAACTGTGATTATCTTTTTATATAATCACAGGAATATTGCATACAGGTTTGGAGAGCTGATTCTCAATTGCAAAAACTGCAATTAACAATTCTGTGAATTTAATTTATTACAAGATGTGCCCATCCGAAAAGTGCTATAAAATGCTGTTAAGTTGATATAAAATCAGAAATATTATCATAAAAAATAAAATGGCAGCCATAATATTGCATGTGGCGCACTTTACACATGCCTTGCCTAAATTAATTCTGGTATCCTGCAGATAGCATGATTTTTTTTCTTTTTCTTTTCTTTTTTTTTTTTTAATGAATATTATAAATATTATACTTATTAGGATTATTTATGGCATGATGCCAATAATATTGAGAGGGGACATAGTGTGTTCCATGCCTGTATATGTCTCTTATTCAGTGCAAAACTTAAACAAGCAAGCACAGTTCATCTAAAGGTCTCTGGTTGGCAGTTTGATTTTAAAAAAATTATTTTAAATTATACATTTCCAATTTAAAAATTTAAAAAAAAATGGATTTTTCAGAATAGATTTAAAATATAGAGTGATATCAAAATTTTAACTATTTTAAAGTATTTTGTCCATTTTAAAAGTGAAACCTTGATGTGTACTACACCTGAGGGCAGTAGGACATGCCTTTTAATAGGTTAAATTGAGAAAGCATGGTTATAGAACAGAACAGATATAAATAAGTTGATAAATGTGATCTACCATGCAATATATAAAGCTAGAGCTTCAAAATCTTAAAAGAACTAAAACCAATTTGGCCTTATTGAAATTATGTAAAGTTGAGAGGCTTTCTTGCATGCATTTTTGTGGCCAGCAGGATTTAAAGTACCTGTGTAATGCATCGATCTTTTCCGTTAAATCTGTTATAAAGGCAGAGTAACCTTTTGGTGTTGCCATTTGAAGTAGAAACACCAAACTGGCTCATTGTGAAGGCAGAGTTTGTTCTGCTGTGAGTGATAAGACCATTGGATTAATGAGGCAGTTTAAATATTATTGGCTGGGAAAAAAAAAAAAAAACAGCAAGTGGTCCTAACAAAACTTCATATAATTTCAATAAGATCAAATACCATTGGCTGTTTTATCGTTTTGAAAACATTTATGTGATTGCTAATAACAATTTAGATGAAAGAAATGCTAGTATACTGCATCATTTATGAAATTAATTAATATCTGTGGTGTGTGTTTTCAGAATGTTTACAAATACACCCAGTCACTAAACCACAAATAGATAAGTGATGTTTAAATTTGTATATATAACTATCATAAATGTGAATTTATTCACATTCATGATAGTTATATATATAATTAAATTTAAATTTATATATATACCTGTATTCACAGGTGTGTGTGTATATATGTGTGTGTGTATATATGTGTGTGTGTATATATATATATATATATATATATATATATATATATATATATATATATATATAAATTTAAACATCATGAATGTGAATAAATTCACATTCATGATAGTTAGGCCGGATCAGAGTTTACATACTTTAGCACTCCTAAAATCTGATAATCAGGCTCTAAATCAGGTCTTGCACTTCATCAGAAATCTTACTAGCAGAAATAGATATCTTTTCAATGTTGTAGAAAAGACCACTGCCAGAAACATTCACCATTTTAATAATCAGTAAAGGCCAATCCAAAATGAAAATTCCATTAATATCCTGCTGTGATAAGCAAAAAGTTGATTAAAGTAGTGAAAAAATCATACCACTATTGGTTTTTTTTTTCCCCCTTCTCATAAGCACCAGGTCTCTTAAACAATGGTTCTGTTATTCATTGTGTACCACATTGGACTCTGATAACCTACAGCTGCTGTCTGTCACATTAGGTGTTGTAGTTGCAAAAAAAGTATGTATAGCAGAATCTTATAAGGAGGCTCACTCTTCATTTTGGAGACCATTCTAAAGATGTTCAAAGTGTTAGAATATATAGGCTAGATCCAGCCTTCCTTGCTCTTCAGTATAGTTTACCATAATTTTGAATTTACTAGTGTATTCTCCATGGATAATTTCTACCATAGAAGATATTTTAAAGAAGAATTTCATATGAAATACTTTTCTTATACAGCCATAAACAGTAGTGTTTACTTTACCCCTATTTATTTTAAATAGGAATATTTCAACCTTTTTTAAAAATAAAGCTTTATCCAGCACAAAGATTATTCCAGCTAAGAAAAATAACAATGGAGAATGATTGCAAGACTCCATTTCCACAGCTGTTTGCAAGAATATACTAGAAACTCTTTTTTTTATTACATGATAATAATAGCTCCAAAGGAAACTTCATCTCTTAGAATAACATAATTAGAAAATAGTTACCATTTAAAATAGAAATTGTAATCTAAGAATTGTAATCTGAATAAAATCAGAAAGTGAGAGCTGCCAGTGATGTCACCAGGCCATAGATAAAATCATTAGTTGTTGGCAAATAAGACCAGTTAAGTATTGGTAATGACAGCCTTATATAATTTCTTCCCAATATATGTTGGCTCTTGCCCTCAGAGTAAACATTTATCTGTTTAGATGGTGAGTTGTACAATTTTGGTACATTTTCCAAATTTTGTATTTGTAGTTATAGAATATTATTATGTTGGATGGGAAATTAGCTGGTCTTTTAACTGGCTGCATAATCATCATTTGGATAAAAAAAATTATTTTTTAGATTGTATTTAAGAACCTTTAACTCTCTTTCTGATAATTTCATTTCTTTTAATCTCTGAGATAAGTTATAATAAAATTGTATGTATGTGTAAAACTTGTTAAATTTTTTTAAAAAAATTGAGCATGTATGTAAAGATATTAAAAGACCTACATAGATCTATGGGTCCCTCCCTCCATGTTGGCTCCTGGAGTCCCTATGGAGATATGAAAATAGTAAATACATTACTCCTGCTCTTGTCCACTTGTTTGATTTTGGCTTCCAAAGGTCTCTGAAATTCAGATCCAGAAGTTGATGAAATCGAGTGATATGTAAATGGATATAGAGGATATTATTGTTTCAAAAAAAAATAAATAATAGAGTATTTTTTTACCATATATTAGGAACTTTTTTAAATTCTAGTTTGATTTTTGATAATTTCACTCTTAATTCCAAGCACTGAAGTTAAAATAAGAAATTAATATTTAAAAGCATTTATTTACAAAAGTTTAATTTTTTTCAAAATTTCATGAAGAAAATTGCTCCACAGAGCTCTTACCTATCAAAAACTGATTACAGAGAGCCTACATATTTTTGGGAAA
This sequence comes from Mastigoproctus giganteus, assembly GCF_048544385.1. Lineage (NCBI taxonomy): Eukaryota > Metazoa > Arthropoda > Arachnida > Uropygi > Thelyphonidae > Mastigoproctus > Mastigoproctus giganteus. The sequence goes on along the minus strand of NC_143579.1, from coordinate 224,791,140 downwards.
ATTCTTTCATGACAGGATTAGTGGTTATGTGAATATAAAAATTATTTATAGATTTTCAGAGTTAACACATTTCTTTTTTGGCCTGATGATAGAATTCCAGTGAGAATCCATAAACATCACTAATCTGTTGGTTCATTCTAAATTCTGAATTTTTCTGAAAATATATATCAAATACAGCAGACTCTTGATTTACTGGGATCAAATTAACCGGGACACTTTAAGACTCCAAATAAAAAATATAAAAAAATCAACCAGAAATAAAATTCAATTAATAACTAGAATAGGTATAAACAGATGTTTTGCAAGTCATAAGTGACAATAAGCAGCATTATAAGTCGTCAGTGGGAGATTAGTGTGCCTATTATCTTGCAACTCCCGCTATCTTCACACCTGCCGCTCAAAAAAAAAATAATAAAATAAAAAAAAGAGACCAAATGTTCGGTTTGTTTTAGTGCATTGAGTCAATTATTGTGTTCAGTTGCACTGCAAAAGGACAAATTTTGTTTCATTATTTATATCAGGGTTATCAGAATTTTTTTTTTTTTTTTGTTTATAAATCACGAAAATGATGGGCAAACGCAAGAGTCGTGCTTTCAATTAAACAAAAACTTGAAATTATTCAAAAGTTTGAAAACGGTGCATCCGTTAAATCTAAAGAACCATTATAATGTTGGTGACCAAATCATACGTGACATTGTAAAAAATAAAGGGAATTCGATTTAAAGTCAACATCGTAAAAAATAAATGTGTCCAGTACGCACTACTCGCTTATTGGACATGTGAGTAGTGCATGGTAAGTTTTTTTTTTTTTTTTTTTTTCATTTTTTATCTATTGCCATACATTTTACTTTCAGTACAGTAAGTGCCTGACATATGTAGATTCGGACTTTAAGTTACAGGCAGTTCTCACTTTACGAGTTCCCGGGTTGATGAGTTTTTCCCCCCAAGTATCAACAAAATCAAAAATATGAACATTAATTGCAAAAAATGAATGTTAAACATTCATAAATACCACATTCCAAACTACATGCGTAGCTTTACAATACAGTGTACCCCGCTTTACGATATTAATCATTTCCAGAGACACCATTGTATCGTTAAAATATCGTAATGTGAACCCAATAACACATTGATTTTTGGTAATTCGTTTTAAGATCTCGGAAGTTGAAATTTTTTCTGTATAACTATGCTATTTATATCTCTAAAATGTAATTTTTAAGTGACCTAAAGGTCACTTAAAATATGACCTTAAGGCCATATAAAAGGTCGTGAGCATGGTTTGTAAATTGTATTAGTTACCAATTCAAATCATTAAAATGTACTACACTTTCATCGTTATCATATGATTCTGTTATAAGAATCAGTTTTAAAAACCTTTGTGATATTTTTCTAAAGCACATTTCTGGAGGCATAACCATAAAACAAAAACAATTTGCGCTTTCTGGTTTATTGGGCTTTTCTGTTACTGCAAGCTATTATAAACGGGTAGTAAACTCAATCTTCTTGCATTTGCGAAAATACCGATAACTGGAATTGTGTGGTGTTTTACATTATTATGGTGAAATGTGTTTCCCCTTTACTGAAATCTTCAATTGTATAAGAAACATAAATAAATTTTCAGAATCTTCTCGTCATTCCTTTTTTTTAAGCTTTGTAAACTTGTTACTCCTCATGAATCGTGTTAGTTGCAATTTGTGTGCGCCATTAAAAAAAAAAATGCTTATGCATGCAATCATGAAATTTATAATTAAAAGAGATTATCTTGGAAACAAACGCCTCTTGAAACATTTCTGAAGATGACTTCTTGTGCAACAAACCAATGAGTGCCAAGCCAATAATGAGTGATCAGCGAGTGTTCATTTAGTCGATGATGATGAAGAATAAACATTCTTTAACATTTGTAAGTCTTAAATAATTTCTCTATTATTATAATTTGCTTGATTTTACAGGCTATGTTTTCATTTCTTTCGATAGATCAATCATTGTTTAAACATAAACTAATTAGCTAACTAATTTCATTGTTGAGAACGTAACCCCTATTTTTAACCTTATGTCTATGGGAAATAAATTCCCTTTACAAGTTTTTGCTTTACAAGCACGCACTAGGAACGAATTAGCTTGTAAAGTCCCTGTATTTATATATTTTTTATGACTGAAGATTTCAGTGAAGGGGACACACATTTCACCATAATAATGTAAAAAAAACCCCACACAATTCCAGCTATTCGTATTATCGCAAATGCAATTAGATTGAGTTTACTACCCATTTATAAAGACGCCTCCGTAGCCAAGTGGGAAGGAGCACCAGTGCGTAGCACACGCTTCTTGATTAGACCGGGGTTCGAGCGTCACCACCAAATACGGAGGATGCGGAAAGGTCAGGGAATGACCACTGCATATCCCGGAGCAATATGGCCTTAGTTGCTAATGCTCCTAAAAATCAAATAACAAACAAACAAACCGTTTATAATGAATTGCACTAACTAACAAAAAAGCCCAATAACCCAGAAGGTGCAAGTTGTTTTTATTGTTTTATGGCAGTGACTTCCAGAAATGTGCTTTAGTAAAATGTGAGCTCGCATGAGGTGATAATAGTGAGTTTTTGCCCTGTGAAGTTCTTTTCAGAAAATTTCCTTTTGACTGTTATCTTGGTGCCAACTAAGACAGCGGTACTAGTAAATCTACCAAGAAAAGAAAGCAATCAATTTGAATCGGAAAATTAAAATATTAAGGGAGTATGAAAATGGCCAAACATTAATAACAAGTATCGCACGTAATTCAGATTTTGTCAGTGGCAGTGGTGAACACAACAAAGGAGAAAGACAATACGAGAAGCGGTGAAGCAATTGGCACCAATGAAATCAACTAATAACCGGGGGTACGAAATATATATCAGTTTTTACGGTACAATGACATGCATGTTTTCTTTTCTTATGTGCCACTCTGGCTACTTCACTTTTGTCCCCAGATAAAGTTTTTAATTAAACTAATTAAAAATATAGAACTATTTTTCTTCATTCTTCTGAGGATATTATGTGGGTTTTGTAATTTTGTTATATCGCGGATATAGTAGCAATATTTTATTAGTCATTCCTGAGTTACGTAAAACTCGACTTAAGTAAGAAGTCCTGGGATTTACTGTATTTTTGGATTAACCGGGAAATCGGGAATTTTTTTTTTTAACCATCTAGCTCGGAAAATCGAGAGTCTACTGTACTTCAATTAATTTCACAAATAATGTAGTACTTTTTTAAAGTGTAAGATTTGAAGGACTCTAGCTTATTAATATCTCATGCACTACTGGGTGTAGGAGCTATTAATAAGTTAAACTACACTACACTGCATTGTATAGACTTAATGTTGAGTATTTAATCAAAAGATAAATGTGCATTAACTATAACCAGACATTTTGTAGCTGTGTGGCTCATTTTATTGTGATTAACAAATCTTTTAAAATATTAGACTTAGCATTAATTGCACAATTACACAAGTCTCGTCACTCTGACTTCTAATAATGTGTGTGTGTGTGTGTGTGTGTGTGTGTGTGTGTGTGTGTGTGTGTGTGTGTGTGTGTGTGTGTGTGTGTGTGTGTGTGTGTGTGTGTCCAGCATGTTATTAAAAGTCTGAGTGATGGCATCAGTGCAATTAATGTTATGTCTAATATGTTTAGATTTTTAGGAGGACTACAAATCATCTGGTTGTAGTTAACTTGTTCATATGTCTTTTGATTAAATACACTACATTATGTCTATTCAATAAAATGTAGGGCAGTGTTTACTTCTATAAATGTTAATATTATTGCTGTATGTTATCATTACATTAACATGACATGTATTATACCACTTAATTATTGATTTGCTTATATAATTTGCATTTCAAGCATGAAATGTTATTATCCTGTTTGTTATTAACCTACCTTTTTTTAACATAAACTTATATTTACTAGTAATCAATTCTTTTTCATATCAGGCAAACAGAGGTGACCAGTGTCTGTAGACGATCTTCAGTTGGTATCCAACGTCAAGCATCAGTCTGCTTGTCAGATGGAGAGGATGAGATTGAGCATCCACTAGATGACCAGAAAGGGAGTATTAACAGTTTTTCTTCTGGAAGTATCCCAGAGCAGCAACCAACTCCATCACGACGTAATAGACCAGAAGTGACACAAGTCGCTGCTGTAGTGCACCAAAGCAGTGATCTGACATCAGTCCATAGCTGTGATGGTTCCTCTGTTGGTTCTGCAGTTTCTCAGCTGGCCAGACTTGGAAAACCTCCAGTGTATGCCCGTTCACACTCATCTCCAGATTCAGGAAGCACTGCTACTGTTCTAGAGGTGAAAAATGGACGTCCATCAAGTGCAGGTTCACTGAGGGCAATTGTGCATCAAGACCAAATTCGAGAGCTGGGAGCTGTAGCACGTATTGTTGATCTAGAGGAGTATCATTACAGCCAACGTCAAGTTCGGGCTCTTGCCTCCCAGGGTGCTTCTTTGCTCCAGGAAAGGTCTCAGTCAACTCTAGATGTGACATCTACTAATGATGGCTGGCTAGAGGTACCCATCCATCTTCGACAAGCAGGGAGCACAGAAGCAGGCTTACTAGAGCAAAGCCTGGAACTCTATCAAAAAGAAAACATTCGATCACTGCTACGGAGGCGTTCACCAGTGGATGAAGATGATGAGAGATCTGTTAGTAAAGTTAGATATAATGATACTGGTAGTAGGGAGGAGATCAGAGATGAAGTAGATATCACGTCTGTAGAGACAGAGGAAGAAGAGGAGGAGGAGGACGAAGAGGAGGAGGAAATTGATGAAAATATTGGCGATAGCATTGAGACTGAGGTATTACGGCAGCAATATCGAAAATTATGGGAATTACGGGCTACCTTAGAGGAAGAAGAATGTGAGCTTAGTGATACTTTAGGAATGGAAGATGAAGAGAATGGTGATGATGAAGATGGAGCATCACATGGAAGATCAGAGCAAGAGCCTCTTGCTTCTCAGACTACATCATTTGAGTCAAATGCTGATATTGGGCCTTGTGAAGGAGGAGGAGATGATTGTCCAGGTGACTGTGATTGTCCCATGTCAGATGAATATCTTCAACTACCATCCCAGGAATCACGAAGACGTAGTTACAAGAACTTGCTTACCAAACGATTACAAAGGCTAACCACACCTGAGAGCAAGACTTCTGGTAGTGCTGAAAATAGTTTTGACAGCATGGAGAGTTCCTCAACTGATAGAACTGATGGAGTTACAACTTCTTTTGAATCAACAACTGACAACACTGACAGCACTGGCGAGGGACAGACCCATAGACTGCAACAAATGAAAGCAGACAGTGGATACAAATCAATGGAAAGTAATGGAAAGCCTCCACGACTAAGCAAAAAGCAGCTTCAGTTCACCATGGAAGGTGATGGTAGCCTTGATGTAATGATGACGTTAGAAGGAAGTCTAGATGAAATGGAGGAAGAGAATGAGGACGAAAAACCACCAAAATCTTCAAAAACTGAAGATCCTACAAGATTGGACCAGACTGACATTAGTAAAGATCAGTCAAAATCAAAAGTTATGGAAGATGAAGGATTAGGTATTGAGGAACAGGTGCTAGAATTTAGGGAAGAGAAAATTAGAACAAAGAGTGCCTTGAAGAGACGGCGACATAATGACAAACAGGGTGTTGGTGAAGCATTACAATGGATTGAACTTCGAACGTTGTCTGACAGCTATCCAGAAGTGCGAGGAAAAACATCTGTGTTCCAACGGTTCTTTAGAACGAGCAGGACCAGGTATGACCGTCAGCTATCCAGGGACTATAGTATTGATGAGAAATCGGATGCTCTGTTTCGTGAGTTTTCACGTCCCGATATTTCATATGAGACAGACTACTATCGAAACCGAGTCAGCCGGCATTATGGCCATATCCGACTACACCACCACCATCGCCCTTATGACCAAGAGGGGGGAAGTCCACGCCTCGCACGCAAAGTTCTCTCACCCCAGCTGAGCATTGAAGAAGAGAGCTGTGAAAGTGGGGAAGAACAGAAATCCCTACCAGAAAGTGCACAAAGTTCACAGGGTGGAGAATTTTCATGTGGTCCCCAAATAACACATGCTCAGCTCCCTGTGATAAAACTCTTACATGACAGGGGAGACAAACAAACTTAACGACCATGTGATTCGTATGTTATCTTTAAAATCTGCAGACTCAAGTTGTTATTGTTTATTGTCTGTTGCCATATCCCCATTTCGGGACTGCAAAAAGACGTTTTAAACACGTATACAGGTATTCTTCGAGATATGAAGATGTACAGCCTATTGTTTTCACAGGTTGTTTTTTGGGACGTCATAACATCACCATTATTTGCACCTTCCCGCCTGAAGCACATTCTATTGCTAATTATTTATTTATTTATTAATTTTTTTGACATTTCAGAGAACTTACCATAGAGTAAATAAATCTGTTTCTTGTGAGCTGGTCTGTAGCTTTGCCTGCCAGAATTTGCAGGCCTGTTTTTAAACCTGTTCTTAATATCACTGCTGTTAAAAAAAAAAAAAAAAAAAGAAAGAAAAAGAAAAAAAAAAAATCGGCATTTACACCACCACTCCTAAACTTGCAGGAACACAGGAAAATGTCATTCCACGCCTCTGTGCCAAAAACTTAAAAGCCGATGGAAATAAAAATATGGCCTGATTACAAAACTTCTTGTAGTTATTGAAGTTTCGTTCAGGTATTATATAAATATTTACAGATGTCTTTCAATATTACACTACAGTACATTTAAAAACCAAAGTTTCTAATTTTTTACACCTTTTCACCAATCAATAGTGCAAAAGTGGTCTTGCTTCAAGTCTTGTGGATATTGCATATGACAAAAATATTTTTATATTGTTTATTATTGCATGAGATGGGAAAATATTTTTGACTTTTGAAATTTGATCAAAATTGTTTCAGTAGCTGAAAATGTGACCAAATAAATTTATAACATGACGTAACCAGAGAGGATATTGTCTGTGGATGACAAATTTAAAACATTTTTGCCTTACAAGACCCTTTGTGTACAGGTAACTGCACTTGAAATTTAATGAAACTCTTCCAGATTGTGTCAGATTTCTAAATTTTGTTTTAGTATTTGTGATTTCATTCACTGCTCTCCTGCCCTATTTACTTTGTGTAAACAGACTTGGATTTAAATAAAGAGATTTAATATAAAAATAGATGTTTAGAAACCTTGCTTTTATTTAATAAGTGTATTTCTTAAACAGTTAATGGTATACATTTGTTTAGATTAATAAAGGTACCGTTTATTGTTCAGTTACACCGAGACTTTTTCAGAGTGAAATTAACTTAGCAGCAGTTGTTTCAGCTGTTCTTAAGGGGTGCCTTCAGAACAGCTGAAACAACTGTTGCTAAGTCTTTTTTTTTTTTTTTTTTTTTGATTTAAAAATAGGGTGATATGACTTGCATGGCCAGCAGTGATTTTTCTAGGAAATTTTTCTCGGTATTTTTCAAATGTTGCATTGATAATTTAAAAATATGGCATCACTTTCTTTTTGTATTGTTGTCTCCTTAATTATCTTATAATTAAATGGAACATAAACACTAATTTTTTTTTTAGTTTTCATTTGCTACTTCTGTAAAGAAATACACTTTGTGATGATAGTCATAAGATGAAGTGATGCTTTTAAATGAAATTGCTTATGAGCTCAGGAACTGTAGACTAGACCATACAGAAAAAATAACATGGAGAGAAACAAATAGCAGCAAAATGAGAATCAAACCTTGTACCTAAATTACTTTTCTTTCTTAAGGTTCATAAATTTATTGAATGAACTCTGTTTGCTAGAATTTTTGTTTATTTGGGATGGTCCTTATTTCGGAACTTTCAAAATTTGCATTTGTATTAGTAGTGGCAGATGATGCATGGAAAACTTATATAGCATCAGTGGGGGGGCCGACACTTCCCACATCATCTATCCATCAGCTCTAATAATTTGTCTAGTTCTTCTTTAAATTTATTCAAACTACCCACTTCTACAACACCAGAACGAAGTTTGTTCCGGTAATAAACTGTAAACATCTTCAATTTAATGTTTTGCCCCTATATATGTGTTATCTGAGTGAGAGTAAGGATCAAAATTTAGTTTATTCGACCCACTCAACGCCATAAACACCTCATTCAGATCTCCTTTCAGACGCCTAGTTTCCAGACACTGCAACATGCAGAACTGAAGTCTTTCTTGGTAAGGGTTTTGTTTCCTACACTAATATTGTTGCTCTTCTCTGCACCCATTCCACATCCTTCCTAAAATGCCCTGGAAGCCGAGAAGCTCTATGGATTCAGTATTCAAGATGTGGCCTAACCATTGCCTTATACTATGGGATAACACCTTCCAATCTTTGGTGGCAGAGTTCCTGTATGTCATTGACAAAACCTGAAGTGCAGCCCAGCTTGTCTGCACTGCTCGGAGAACTATGTTTTCATATTCCACCCTTTAGATTTTTTCCTTTTTCTAGAAATGGTATAAAAATAGCTGCAAAAGATTAATTCATTAAGATCACCAAAGCCCATGCCACTGGCAATGAAGTTTAGTCAAGTAAGCAATTTTTAAGAATTTTTGCTTTGTTTGATATGTGGAGCTAATGATTTTTGAGAACACATAACATAATAAAAAAAAAACATTCTTAATCCAGCTTTTTTTATGAGTCAAAAAAATGAAACATTGCCAGAGTTAGAAAATTTTTCTGGCTTATTTAAGCCAGAGAAAAGGACTAAAATAGGCTTTATTACTCTGAGGCTTGTCACAGCATTCAACATGTAAAATTAGCAATAAAGATATAGTTCACATTTTAAGACACCTACTGAGGCACTTAGTCAAAATGTCAATTTATTTAATAATCAGTTTCTCATTGATTCACCACTGTCACCAACAGTCCTGTGCAGAAATAGTTAAAAAAACTAAAAAATTAAGTGTTCCAGTATAAGGTCATTTTTTATTGGGATACTGTTCTACCCTTTATTGGAAAAGATTGTCCCAGTTGAATTCCCATAACAAGAACTAACTGCTTAGTATTCCTCAGCTATCTGTTTGTGAAGAAATATAGTTGTCTGTCATTTACTAAAGGAATGGGAGCTCTTGAACTACATGCAATCCCTTTGCTGTGGCACAGTTCTGGCAAACATCGGTAGAACTAGTAGTGCTTGAACATTTTTATTGCAACAGAGCTGGTGAAAAATCTCTATTATCATCCTTGTATCATGTTTATGAATTGTTATGAAAGAGTTTTTTTGAAATAAATGCTTCTCATTTCTTGGATCTGGATATATGCCTTCTCAAGCATTTTCAGGAATTATGGTCTAAAATTGATATTGCTAAATTCAAAATAGGAATGCATGGTTAATATATCAGTTCATCCTTGATTGACATAGGTTGAGGGAAAAGCTCTGTATTTGTCTTCTTTCACAAATTCTGCTTCATTATGCATAAAGAAAGGGACTTTGTGATACATGTATTTTTATATATCTATATATCATTTTTTTGTATATTAAAGCTTGGGATTGGGCTCTTATAGCTGCTAATGCCCCTGCCAGGATTTGAAATTTTGTGCACAGTTATGAGATCTGTTAAGGGGCAGGGACTTTTGGAATTTTTTAAATAAAAAAAGTGCCACTGTGAGAGAGAGGAATTTTAAAAATGGCAGTGTTGCTTAATTGAATTTCAGGATATTTTTCAGAAACCTGTAAGCACATTGTTATTAAACTGGAAGGTGTGGTGTCTTCATGTGCGTCTAAGGAATTGAGCAATTTTATTTCAAAATATACGTAAAATTTTATTAAACTTGGTATTTCTAGTGAATTTGTTAACTGTCATTTATAGCTAGAAATATTGTGAAGAATATGAAAAGGACTTGAATGGATTCAAAACTTTCAAGTTAATGACACATCCGAAAGAGGGGTTAAATTAATGGAGTATAACATCCTAATGAAAAATGAGGAAAGGAAGCAATTTATGCTCCAGCTGTTGAAAGATCATTGGTCCCAGTAACAAAAAAATTTTTTTTTTTTTTTTTTTTTTTTGTACATTGGTCTAAATAACAGTATGTCATTTCTGATAACTGAGTAGGAAATTATACAAAAATAAGCATGTACACTTTACTAACTTCTTAAAATTGATCAACTGATTTTATTTTCTAATGGTTCATTATATGTCCTGTATGATATAGGTTAATGCCATCTGAGTCATGTAATTGTGAATTTCATTTTTTGGCATAGAGTTAAAGGCCACCTCATGTTCATATAGTCATTACAGGTTCATACAGCAATTTCATATCTCCCACTTTAAATGGGAGATATGGAATTAAAATTTGGGATAACTTATGCTGAAAAACTGTGCATTTGCAAACATAAGTGTTTATGTACATTAATCATAATAGTACAGACCAGATGGAAACCTAACTGTAAATGTAACATTATGTTGAGTGGTCCATCTGCATTTATTACACAAGTAGTAGTAATAGTAGTGGCAAATTAAACAAGGAAGCAAGCTTATATGGCATCACCAAAAAACAAAACAAAACCACACTACCCAACTCATCTGTCCATTTCCTCTAATAATATGTCTAATTCTTCCTTAAATTTATTCAAACTACCCACTTCCATAACACTAGATGGTAGTTTGTTCTAACAATCAATCACACCTGTATTACATTACAGCATATTTATTGTCCAAATTGTGTGTTATGTTAATTTCTTTCTTTTGGTGGCCATGGGCAGAATATGTTCATAAAATTCTAATAAATGTTGCTACTGATGAAGTACCATAAGACTCCACAACAAATGAGGCATAGCAAAAAAATTGTGCTTGTTAATGTTTACAATATAACATCAGAGAATGGGTGATGCCACAAGCAAACTGCAAAGGAGAAAGAATGAACCTGTGGTACCCTATGCCAATTTCAAGATAAGCTGTACTGATGCAGTAGCTAGACACACATACTAGCCCAGGCTATTTGCATTTAGACATGGGCAAAATTGCTTCAGAAGCTTTCTAAACAGTTTCCAGCTCAGGAATCATTGCTGAATAACATATCCAAAATTGGACCCCGGGAAAACCCCCAAAAATGCATTTCAAAATGGCAGACTGGCTGTGTCCTAATAAAGGCAAAAAGAAACTAATTTACACTTTGTAGAGAGAGATAATGCTTTTATTTACAGTTAAAAATGTTTCAAATAAAAATAACTTTCAAAAATGTACCACACAACCATTTTTTTGTTATGAAATTTTGATATTAAAAATATTTTATAGAATTTTAAAATCAAGAAAACGATTATTTCAAAATCTGTTTCATGTTCTGTTCATTACAGAAGTCAACTTAGTCAAAGACAAACTTAAATGTCTTCATCACTGTCATCATATTCATTATTGGCAGTGGGGTGGTTGTTATCACAACCACTGATTTGCCACTCGCCACAAGCAGTTGAACAGGTTGGCACTTCCGTAGCCAGGTGGGCAGGAGCAGCAGTGCGTAGCACATGCTTCTTGATTAGACCAGGGTTTGAGCCCGTGACCACCAAATATGGAGGATGCGGATAGGTCAGAGAATGACCACCACATATCCCCGGAGCAATATGGCCTTAGTCTAATGCTCCTTAAAACCAAATAACAAACAGTTCAACAGGACAATCCGTTACGCTTGCATCCACATCATGAAGTACCACATTTCGTCTTGCAGTAACAGCGGATCATGTTGAGTAGATAATCTGGAGCTGGTGGCATGTTGCAGAGTATAGGGTAGTAGGAATTATTCTTTACATACCAACCCCACTCTTCTGTAGACTTCCAGAGTCTTATTTGAAAGTATGTGCGAAAGCTGTGGTACTTTGTGGACGAATCGGTAGATGGCAAACACTCTGGTGTAACAAATGATGTAGCTGCAGCTACCTTTTCAACTAACATTCGATGACGCAGTGCATTTGTGGATTCCAATGTTTTGTAGCCAATACAGCAGAAGCATTGCCTTTCTTCCAGCAGCTTCAATATCTGAGTGTTGGCAACAATGAGAACAACATGTATTTGTAACTGAATGGAGTTCAGCCACCTTCATCAGTTTGTCGAATGCTGAGGTCTTCCCAATCGAAAAAATTCTGGATGTGGTATCACAGCCCATGAAAACATGCACAAACAGGAGCAACTTGCAGATGCCACTACTCAACAATGATTAAATGCTGAGAATATCATACACAGGATTGGGAGACGGTCCCCATCTTATGTCACTGCGATAGTGCAACTTGAAACCACTATTCTTGGCATGGTACAGAAGCAGAATCAGCAAGTCGGTGTCTTCCCCTATAACTGTTGTATTTGCATTTTCTGATGATGAGACTGCAGCACAAACAATGTCCACATCAGCATCCCCATCTGCATTGTGCACAGTACACCCATGCTTCTTCAACATCTCACCTACAAGGGAAATAATTGCTTGCTTGCTTGTTTTCATTAGCCAAGAAGTGTTCCTTCTTGGACAGATACCTTGCATAATGCTCTGGCCGATTGACCAGTTTTCATGGAAAGATCCTTTCCCACAAATGCTTTTGATAATAGCAATTTCAAACTTTTGGGAATGTAATCCAGAGTACTTTCTTCGGTGAGTTCACTTGGAGATGGATACACACTACTCTAGAAGAGTCGAGAGACTTGACATCACTTCTGATTATTTTTGCAGCAGCTTCTATTATGTCAATCTTCTGTAGCTCAGTATCACATTCATTCGACTTTTGGTAATAACCTCGAAGAATTTTGTTGGCTGTCTCCCATACAGTTACTACATCTGCCTTCTGACTTTCATCCGAAATTATAATATTCTCTCCGTAATGTTCTAAAAGCTTTCTCTTCATATGCCTACATTCATAGGCACAGCTCTGACTCCCTTGAAGGTATTCCTCCATTTTGGAAATTAGGTCTCCGATCAGCAGTTGTTCTTCATCATTCTCTTCCAAGTAAGTACAGGTCTGAAGGAATGCGTGGTATTGCTCTTCATTATTAGGTTGCCCTTTCTTCGAACACTTATTGGAGGAAGAGTATTCGTGAGGAATGTTTTTCCCACTTCAAAAATTGACGCTGCACGTGTGATGGTAGACGCAATCTGTAGCATTAAGATCACAAAGATAATACTCCAAACGGCCTCTTACCTTAAATGACCAATCATCACAGTGGCTTTCACAGCACCTTTTTATGGTTTCAACAAACTCTGAAGTTCGTACTTTCACATGCTCTGATTTTGGCTTATGTTTGGAAGAAAAGTCCACAAAGGTATCACAAAACAAACAGTGAGTGGCACTACAAGATGTGCCTTCATTTAAATGAGCACTTTTCCTTGGTATTGCTTCACCTGCGGTCTGTCGTTTCTTTGTTTCAGTGTTCTTCTTATCCGTAAATATTTTCCAACATGTGACGTGAACACTTATTCCAGCTGCTGCAACAACATTGCTTCCATGGCTGCGGCTGGCTTCATTTATACCATCTGCTCCTTTTTGCAAAATTTTAACTACTTCCTGTCCACTGTCCAATTTCTCCTTACAAATCACACACAATTCTTCAGAGGTCTCCATTCTTTAAGGCAAACTTCAGTCTGAAACTGAATCTAAACACAAAATATTAGTAAATAATACACAAAATATTAAGGGCGCCTCCGTAGCCAGGTGGGAAGGAGCAGCAGTGCGGAGCACACGCTTCTTGATTAAACCGGGGTTTGAGCCCGTCACCATCAAATACGGAGGATGCGGAAAGGTCAGGGGAATAACCACCGCATATCCCGGAGCAATATGGCCTTAGTTGCTAATGCTCCTAAAAAAAAATAAAAAAATAAAAATATTAAAAATTATTCAATATTTTTTTATATTTTGAATTTTTATTTTAATAATTATTATAATTTTAATAATATTTTATTAAATATTAAAAAGCAAAAAAAATTACAAAATTCACAAATAAACAAAAAAATATTCACTAAAGAGCCATGAATTAGTTTCTTTTTGCATTTAGGAGGAAACAGCCAGTCTACCATTTTGAAATCCATTTTTGGATGTTGTTCCCGTGGTCTGATTTCATCAGATTTTGGATATGTTATTCAGCAATGATTCCTGAGCTGGAAACTCTTCAGAATGCTTCTGAAGCAATTTTGTCCAGGTTAAAGAGTTTGCCTGAACTATACAGTAAGGTGGGAATCAGGACAAACAGAATTCCTGTTGGCATTGAAATTAAGCATGGAATTATGTGGGAATCAGTTTCACATAAAAAATCTAAGTAAAACTAAAAATTGAGAAATGTAAATTCAAGTTAAAAATTACATATTACTTTTATTGACCTGTAGCTACAGACCATAAAAAAAGAGGAATTGTAGAACCATAAAAAAAAAAAGAGTGCTGAATGAAGGAAAATCTTAAATTGGGACTTTGCTGTAAATTTTAATTTGATGTATGTGATAATTTCATCATTTATTCAGCACATGAAATTCTGTATTAATTAGATAATAAATATCAGAAACACTAGTAGGTATTTTTAGGCCAGAATTATCTATACATTCTGATGAATTTCATTTTCATCTTTCATTCATTTGTTTTGATGTTGGGAGTGCATTATTTAAAATTTTTAAGATTATGAAATGGTATTTTTGTTTACTCTCACTCACTATTTAAATATTTTTTAAAATAATTAATTAAATGAGAAGCAAAGGAGAGCATTTTTTATAACAATTTTTATTGTTAAACTTCCTCCTTCTAGGATAAAATATTGTCAGAAACAATTACTGTATTTTATAGAGTATGATTGTTTATGTAAAAACAGTTTTTTTAAAAAAATGTATTATTAAAAATGTTCTTATTGATAAAATTCAGTAAAAAAAAAAAATTAAGAACAGATCATCTAATGAATTTTCAAAAAGACGTGATAACGAAACGAATATTATGGGTGTGACCAATAACATTCGAAATGTTATTGGTCACCCATAATATTCGAAATTATTCTCAAATCCACCAAAAATTATTTTCAAATCTATTTTTAGAAATGATTATATAGTAAATATTGCTTGCTTATAAAATAGCAATTTGCAAAATGCTTTTTTTGATTAAATTTGAATTTTTTGTTTCTTTTACTTTAACGTTTAGGTTCTTAAATAGTACTAGTATGAACTATTTTCACAAAGTTTTGTGATAAATTTTATCAAGAAGGGTTTTTCAAAAACAGCTTTATAATAATCATTTTTTAAACAAATTTTTAATTAAATTTTGTTAATATAAATGAGGTAGAAAAACTTAACATATTGAGATGATGTTTTATATAGTCGTTTTTTATAACAATGATTGAAGTATGTTTTTTTTTTTTTTTTTTTTATCACTTTTAAACACAGTGGATTCCGGTTATTTGGGCCACCGGTTAATCAGGGCAGCTGTTTATTTGGGACAAATCTTAAAGAACAGAACCCATTCGAGAAAATAGCCAGGGTTTAGTTCGCTTAATTGGGACAACATGCCGTTTAATCGGGGCAGGAGACTGCAGCACTCGAGATTACCCTACAATTGTCTCCAACCATACTACATTGTCTGGTCGTATTTCTGGAGGTCACAACCATTAAACAATTAGCAGTTTCCAATTTATTGGGCTTTTCTGTTACTGCAATCTATTATAAACGGATAGTAAACTCGATCTTATTGAATTTGTGATAATACCAACACCTGGAATTCTGTGGGTGCTTACGTTATTATGGTGAAAGGTGTTTATACTTCCATGAAATCTTCAATGATATAAAAAATAAATTTTCAGAATCTTCACTTCATTCCTATTTTTTAAGCTTCGTAACTTGTTACTCCGTTCTCACTTGCATGTATCGTGTTCTTTGTTATTGATTGCTTATCTTTTTTACTGTTTTAAATTTTAATCCCCACCCACAAATTTAGTGAACAGAAATATGAACTGGTTAGTATGTACATATTACAGTACATATTAAGCTATGCACATAAGCATAAATTTGTTTTTATTTTGGTAACCTGTGGAAAATATTCTTCCACTTTTCACACATTCAAGTTTTTAATTGGTTAGGTAATAAAGTATAAATTTGTACTTAATATATCATTACTTTTATAGCCTGTGAATAATATTCCTCCTATTTTTGCTAATTAGAATCACTGTTTAATAGAATTAAAATTCAATTCATAAACGTGATCATAATGACAGGCGCTTATTACATATCGTATAGTGAATGGTATTTTACTCTGGTGAGTCCATTGTAATGTGATTTGATCATACAGAAAATCAATTGTAAAGCTGTCTTTTTAACTGTTTATGTGCAACTTTGCATAATTGGAGCAGACGCTTAATCGGGCCAAAATGCACTAGTCCCGATGTGTCCCAAATAACCAGAATCAACTACTAGAAAACACTTTAGGATTAAGTTATGGCCTCCATAGCTTGTTAGTTGAAATCTGCTTTATCAGCTAATGTTTTGTAAATCAAATTTTAAAAACCGATGGCTTTAAAATGACTACAATTGGCTTTAATGAACTTTTTTTTTTTTTCTTTCAAAAATCCCTCTCAAATATAAATTTTAATAAAAAATCTTATTAAAAATATTTAGTTTTTAATTTTTTTTTCTAACATGAAAATAATCAATAGGTTTTATGAAAGAGCAATATTCTAACGTCTTGTTCAATACATTTTCTCTGAAATCATCTAAAAATGTCTTGCAAAAAGAGCCTGGCAACTGAGAATTTTTCCCTGAAAATTAAATACCACTCTAAATTATAAACTTGATTTTGTTTACTTTCCAGTTCATCTATATGAAATTGCTACCAACAAAATGCATTCTGTGTTCATTGGTGAGTAAATGTTCTATAATAGATAAGTTTGAATTAACTGGAAACAAAGACGAGTAGTAAGATAATGTTTTTATGCTTTCCTAGTGTGGCTTTCTCTTACTAAAAGTAAGAGCCACATCATTATACAGGGTCATACAAACAGCACAGCCTTTGGAATTATCATAGAAAGTTGACTGACTACCCTTATTGCATTTAAGTAGTTGTATACTGTTTTTGTTGTTGCTGTCTCTTAAAATTAATATCACTGCATGTTTTAAATGCTATGCCAGTCAGAATTCAAGCTTGTTATATGTGGCCATACATTTCAAAGTCATAATATTTTTTGTAGATAACAGTTCTTCATTTTGCAGTCATATTGAGTAGAAACAAAGTGGGAAGGTAGTTTTTATCACTCTGAGTTCATAGGATTGGCTGAACAGTTGAAATTTTAAGTTTTTAATATGTTTATATTGAAATTGAAATTGTTTGTGAAACTAAACTTAGTTTTGCAGTTACTTTAAATTAGTACTAGACCTTTCAGATTTACGTGAATAACAGTTAATCTAACATAGCTTGCAGGCTGCATTGCATAGATGGTGGTAAATTTATAACAACTTTACGAATTTTGTGTGTGTACACATACACACAGGTGTGTGTAAATTCTTTATTGCCTGGAAAAAAAAAAAAAAAAAGAGAGAGAGAGACAAACAGAAGGCACCCAGGCATGAGCAAGTCAGTGGAGTTTACAGAAAACTAAAAAAGGTTTCATTTTCTTTACATTAGCTCACAAAACAGGAAAATCCATAAAATAAACAAACAAATGTTTATTATAAAAACTCACAGCAATAAACACAAAATAAGAGTCCAACTTTCTTTACTATTTTGTTCAATTTATTCCAGGTTGGTTGCAGAGCGAATCCTCCAGTGAACCCTGTCTCAGAGATAACAATAATTGTCATTACCCTCCATAATCTCAAGGAATATCTTCATTATCATCTTCTTTTTCCATACAATCTTAACTGGTTGATATGAAAGATGTTTGCACAATTGAGTTCTTGATGTTAGCTAAGGACAACCATCTTCCAATTTATCCATTTTAACACCAAGTATTCACATGATGGAATCAGCTTAATGCAGACTCATTGATAGTTGGCCAAACAAGAGAACAGTAGTTAGACAAAAGGGAATTACATAATGAAGTATTTCATAACTTTCTTATTATTTATAATCAAAAGATCCATCATCATGGATAATAAACCTGGAAAGGTTTATTATCCAAAAATAGATTTTTTATCCAAAAAAATATGCTTATTCTGCTTAGCTGAATTCAGTGCATAATTTGAAATGAACTATTTTGTGGCTGCAAAAAAATTAGCCCTGTTCAAAGCAAAAAAAGTTCATATGAAAGAAGAAATTATCTTAAAAAGAAAATTAAGCTGTCATAAACATATCCATGGCAATAAAGAAATTAAGGGCAAACAAGGATGTGGGAAAAAAGCGATCAGATTTTTTCAATCATGTTGTTTCAGTAGAGAGGCAAGGGCATGAGTATAATGTTTTTGAAATTTTCCAGAAAACAATCAACCAGATATCAAAAAACTACTCCCTCAAAAAAAGCCTATCGAAGAGCTTAATTTTTAAAAATGAGATTCTGTGCCAGTTTAATACACAAAGTATGTGTGTGAAGCAGTTATATTTTAATGTATATTTAACTTCTTTAATATATATGTATAACACATTATAATAAAAAAAGTTCAGTTTAAATGCAAGACTGAGTACATTTTCACAATATACTCTGGGTATTATAGCATTTAATTGTTAATATACCACAGTAGAGAACTAAATTTTTAAATTTCTGCCTATATATGAATATATTTATACATGAAAGTGTGGGCCATATGTCAGTTTTGTGCCCATTAATATTACATGATATTAATAACATTTATATAAACTGTTCAAACTATTTTCAGTAATTAACATATTGCATTTCTTCTCTTGGTAAACTGCCATGGCCTTCCCTGTATATTACATATATATAATATACAGATTGTTTTTACAGACTGCCTTACTTCAGGACATTAATCATTCAATATCAACTTCCCAAATAAAGTTAGTACAATCTTAATCCTATTTTAATCTGTTGAGGAGTTAGAATGTTTCAAGGTTCAAAAACAAATTATTCAGTCATAATGAAACACTGAACATTCACTGAAACTCAATGTTGAAAGTTGCTTTCAGTGGTACCATGCAGATTTGAAGATTTTTTAAAATAAATGTTCTAACTGCTAGTAATTATCTGAACTTCTTGATGAATGAATTGCTACTTTTGATGGATTACATGCCTCTGCAGACATGGCAAAGGATGCTCTTTCAGCATGACAAGCAGTAGTAAGATTTTGATCATCAAGGCTTACTTCATTCAGTGTTACAGGAATGTAGCTTAGTCATGCTGGTCCTTTACATTCACTGCTGAGGTTCTTGCAAGTAATCCTGCTTTCAAATTATGGATGCTGCAGCTTGCATCTGCTGACATTGGGTAGTAAATGATTCATTGGGTAATAAACTATTGCTTGAAATGAGTAAACAAGGTTGTGAATTGAAAGTCATGAGGGACATTTCGAACAGTTACTTTAAATGTGTCAGTAAATTCATCTCATTAATACTCATTTATTTTTCTTGCGTGCACTTTGAAATGTCAATAGCTTTTCAACATTAGAGAAAAGACCTCGAGTGTCAGGGTTAAGCACACTAAAATAATATTATTTTAGTAGGTTTTTTAACAATTGAAAACAGCTTTAGTAGAGCCATATGATGCAAGAAAGCAAGCTTATGCAGCATCAGCCAAAAAAATAAATAAATAAACCACTCCCATTTCGCCCCTCCATTCGTTCGAAATACCTGTCCAGCTGAGCCTTAAATTTATTTAGGCTATCAACTTCCACAACAAGGGATGGAAGTCTGTTCCACCACCCAACTACCCGCTGGCTAAATGCAAATTTCCGCACATCTATCTTACGTCTGTCTTTCCTCGATTTGAATTTATGCCCTCTCAGGTGATTATTCTAAGCAAGAGGAAGAATCCCATCAGCATTGAGCATGCTCAAACCATTCAAGGCTTTATACACCTCTATCAGATTACCTCGCCGGTGCCTAGTCTCCAGACACAGTAATTTGCAAAACTTAAGCCTTTCTTCGTAAGAGCAACCCTTTGTTCCATTCACTAATCTTGTTGCCCTTCTCTGTACTCATTCCAGCAGCTCTACATCCTTCTTGAAATGAGGCGTCCAGACCTGTATACAGTACTCAAGGTGTGGCCTGACCATTGCCTTATACAAGGGAATAATCACCTCATTATCCCTGCTAGCAAAATTCCTGTATATCATTGACAAGACACTATGAGCTACTCTTGCAGCCCACTGTACTGCTCAGAGAACTTCATATCTGCCTGCACAATTACCCCCAGGTCCTTTTCATTCTCTACCACTGTCAGTGTAGTACCACAGAGTCGATACGTTGCTCTGGGGTTGCTGTTTCCCATATGTAGTACTTTACATTTGTCAATGCTAAACTTCATTTGCCACCTCTCAGCCCATCTGCTCAACCTTTCCAGAACCTGTTGCAGCAGTATAGCATCAGTAGTGTCCTTAACAACCCTGCCAACCTTTGTATCGTCTGAAAACTTGGACATTAAGCTTGATATACCATCATCAATATCATTTATAAATACAGAAAAAAAATTTATTGTATTAATGTTTCTTACTCTGTCATGTTCCAAAGTATGATAGACAAGTTGCCACACACTACTTAATTCTTAATGTTTTGTATGATCAACTGTTATTCATGAAAGCTGTAGGCCTTCATTGCTAATTTCAACTGTGAAAACACTATATAATAAATTAAAATTGAATTAAATCACATTTTGAGATAGATTTAATATTATATTTAAACTTATTTCAATCCAGGTCTGGTTTCCTTGTAGTGAACAGTTTACATAAATTAATGCCAGTGTACTAAAACATAATGTAGCATATAGATATGTTTAAAGGTATGCTCAGTTATATTTTAGACTTACTTATATGCTACATTAATAGGTATGTTTAAAGTATGCATTTTTGTGTTTTTTTAATCCATAAACATAAGTTTTGCCATAAATTTTAACAATGCCAGATATTATTTTATTAGGTGGTATCAGTTATTTAGCATACCACTTTCTTTTAATAATAAAGGAGTTTTTAAAAATTAAGTAGAATGTAGAATCCATTTTGTGTTACTGAATTCCTAAGAAATTTTTAAATTATTTGACTTCCATGCATTTGTAGATAATAGTGCAAAAGATTAGTTAAATTGTACTATCTTGGCAAGCCAATTACAGGAACAGTCTAAAAATTACTAGGTGATACCACTGTTTTTCAGAATCAAGTTTACATTTCATTAGTAATTCACATAAAATGGCCAAAATAGTTGATGAGAGTACTTAGCACCTTTCATTTAGAGAAACCTAATTAAATAAAATTATGAATTATTTGGTGACTTAAATTGTTTTGCATTTGAAACATTAACATAAAACAGATCCCATAAGACGTACATTTCTTTTTCGGTGCTATGCCACCAAATTATGAATGGAAGAACTTTTATCTAGCATTAACTAACATATTCCACCTGATACCAAGGTTGTTATAGCCAGTCTTAGTTGTAGGTAATGGGTTTCTACACCAGAATAACCTAGTTTTCATACCCATAAAATGAACAATCTGACCTAATGCATGCAATTTACAATAGCATAGTGCCAAGTTGCCATTGTGCTAACTTCTTCGTCCAAGTCAAAATATGGTATATAGTTATGGAAAGGCATTTCCTAATGCAGATATAATAAATTTGCAAGGAGTAACCCTTACTGCCTATTTTTAAATTGGTTTAATAAAGGTTAGTACAGTAATAGTGAAACATCACATAACCTTTCCTTTTGGATCTTCAGTGAATAGTGATGGGGAGGGGTGAAACAGAATTTTATATGTAACTAATTTTAATTTAATACCAATAATTTTTGTTACTGACTAACACAGAATCTTCCAAAACACTTCATAGTGATAAATGGTCACACTGCTAAAACACAATGTAGCATATGGGTATGATCAGCTTTATAAGGCTTTCCATAATTTAAAATTTGTGATGCCATGGAAGGTTCTCTGTGTTTCCAGTACCTAGAGAATGTGTTATTTTTCTTATGTAAGAAATCTTAAATTTTATTTCAACACCCTATTGTCGTCTGAAGAAAAATCACAGAGAGTGTCAATACATTTTATTTCTATATTATTATATTACTATATTTGTACTTTGTTAAACCAGCTTAAAATATAGTAAGTGTTGTTTCTTGCAAATTCAACTTGCATGTTTATATGTAATATAATATTAATTGGACATAAAAAAGAAATAAAAGATATCTAAATAATCTCACAAAGCAGCAGAGATCAGTGTAGTCATAATATTATCAGAAAATAAAGCCAGTAATAGTAACATATGAGGTCAAATGAACAAAGGCATTAAGATTGTTCTGCTTTGCACTTGCTTTATACCACCATACCCTATTTTATTGCATTATTTTCAGGTCTTAACTCACTTAATTCAAGTCACAGAGGTACGTGACTGTCAGATACATTAAGTACTATGGAGGAACTGGCAATTTTTTGAAGAGGCAGTTCAATAGCTAATATTCTTTCTTCCTTTTTTTTTTTTTTCCCCACTGTTGGATATATTATGATATTTCACCATTTATAATTTGGCTTATTTTGATGTTTCAGTCCTGGCTTTGATGTAGGAGTCAAAAATTGTGTTTATTTTGGCATTTATATACTCCTTGCAGTTGGTTGAGTAATTTGGTTGTTAATCGGGAAAGTAAATACTAGAACTGAAAGCACTTTACATGTGTAAAGTTTTTGAATATATTTATTATTAATAGTCTGAAAATTGTATGCTTTGTGGTTGTTTTCTCTTCTTCTTCAGTGATTGTAATCTCGATGTTGAGCCAATGCAAAAAAACACCAAAAAAACAAAATTAATAAATTGATATCATTTTATGTTAGTTTGATCAACAGACCAAACTAAAGTAACAAAACTTGGGATGTCTGGATTTCAGAATTGGACTTGATACAGTTATCAAGTTTACAATTTAAATATGTTTATATAGGAGTCTAAATTTTATTGCGTAGCCTCAATTTTAATAAACCAATATAGAAACTGCCTATTTCGTGCAATTTCATTATTGTGCAATTTTTCAGTTAGGGAGGGTTTTCACATAGCATGAAACATGCATATTACATGGCCAGTGACAATTTGATTTCTGTGGGGGGGAGGTTTTGAATTACAACAATGACAATAATGATTATATTTCTAATTTACAATTTTGTTTTAATAATTTACTACAGTTTACTCTGTAGTTCACTATTTATAATTTTATTAATGATTAGCATTCTATTTGCCTGTTTAAATTTACTGGCATTTTTGTTGTTTTAAAATTATTTTAAAAAATAATTTGTTCTATTTAGTTGACCGTCTTCATTTGTTCCAGTTATGTCTGAGTAATGCATTGTAATTCAAAAGTAGCCTCACAGCTTTCTAAGTTTGATTTTGTATCTTTTAAGCTTCATAAAACATAAGCAGTGAATGAAACCATGATGAAACTTCTTTTGAAATCTTTTAACATAAATGATCTAAAGACCATGGAGTAGCAATTAGAGCAATTACTGAAGAAGTGGTGGGAGTGTACCACAAAACATCCCATTTCCATCTGTATACAATTTTTGATTGGAAATAAAAGATATTTAGTTCGCACAAAGGTAGAAGCACTGTAATCCTTCTTTTAATATGTTTACATTATCTATGCATCGTGGTGATAGTAGCATCTAAAAATGGTGAGGATGTTGTTTCATATTTTGAGGTAAAGACCTTGGCTACCAAATTTTAAGTGTGAAAAAGATGGCATTCAATATATAAGCAGATAACTGGATAACCAGCTGTCTCAGCTCTGATAAACATTGATTTGATACTTGATAGTGTGCTTTCATAACGAAGTATTAGTATTCATCATATGGCTATGTTCTATTTCACCAATGATAAAGAATCCCTTTCTTAAGTAGTCATACATTGCAGTGACTACATTCATCAGTTTTAGCTTTGAAATGTTTCCCCATCCCCATATTCTTCAAATTTAGCTCCCTTGGACTTCCACTTGTTCAGAGTAATTGAGTAATGAAAATTATGGAATTTAAAATACTTGAGTTTTAGCTAAGTTTTTTTTTTTTTTCCATGAAATTTGAAATTAATAATAATTTTATGCACTGCACTAATAAATATACTCTTCCCAAATATTGTTGCAGTCACAATAAAATTGCATTCTGCCTAAAAATATTCCATTCCAGCTGTGGTGGCTACTATCCACAATGGATGGGTTAGTTGAAGGCACTGGGGATTGCCAGTGAGAGAGAAGATATTGTGCACCATCACTGCTCTGAATTCATAAAAATTGCTGTGATTGAGCTGATTCTGTGTTTGTTACTTTTGTAAAGAGATGTTAAAAGTGGTTCAAGACAAAATACTTTGGTATTAAGATTCAACCTGACATGAAATTTTCTATGCAGTGTAAGCAGGTGGCTAGGAAGGCATGTGGTATCCTGTCTGTGATTTTTGGAACATTGTATTCGGGTATGAAGACTGCACCTGAAAAACGAGGACATAGAACTTCTGGAGAGGATTTAGAGAAGGTCAGTCAGATTAGTGATGATTGCAAATTGATGCACATATAAAGAATGTTTTATGTGTGGACTGAAAATTTTGACAAATAGACATATAAGAGGAGATATGATTGAAGTGTATACAGGATGCACAAATATATCATTTCAGAGAAAAACAAAAGGATCTTGTGAAGTTCATTTATGGACAGCCATTGTAGAACACTGGAATATATTGCGAGAGTTCCCAACATGGTAGAACTGGTTAGTCTGGCAAAGTTCAATGTAGAATTGGATGGCTACCATGTAAAAATGGGATTAGTATGAATATTCTGGTTTGTTTATTATTTTATTTTTATTTTCTTTGGCTGATGCAGAAAGTCTGCTTTCTTGCATCATTTGGTCTTATTAATACAGTAAGAAGTCTGAAGTTAGTGGGAAAATGTCCAATTTTAGATCATTTTTTACAAATTGGCCATAAATTTACAAATCATTGATGGCTCTGATAGTTGTTGACGTAGAGGTTAAATATTAGGTTCTACCTAGTACCCCAAATGAATATATCTACTGCTTTATTAGAATATACACACTATATACACTTGTCTGAAAATACACACAAAAAATTTGTTTAATTAAAAGTGCAGTAATTAATTTTATATTGAAAATTCTGGCAAGAATTACCCAAAACCCAATCACATTCAAAATAAAATACAGAACAAATCAAAAGAACAGCCCACTTTATTGGATACTTTACATAGTAGATCATTCCATTTTTAGCAATTCCCAGTTATTAAATCAATTAAAATATCAATTTAGGATCTTTATAAATTTTATTTGATTTTTATCCTAACTGATTTCCATTTTATCTTTATCTTTGGAATCATTAAACATCTATATAATACTCTAAGTTAGAACATCTTACAAGATGTTATATCTTGTCTAAAAGTCCTATTTATTGCTACAATTTTTTTTTTTTTTTTTTTTTCAATATCTGATAAAAGAAAGGAATTTAAGCAGTTGACTGGGGATTACCCTTGATTTTAACCCCAGAGTTTTCCTTCTGTTAGCTAGTAGTTTCAAATTATACCTGTGTAAGAGTGACACTGATTATTATTATAATGCAGGATTCCATCTCGTAATATTTCCAAATTATTTATTGCATTTTGAGAATTTGTATACCTGCACTGGATGTGTAAATTGTAACTGCAGCAAGACAAGTAATGTAAGTAATGCTTTTGTTAGTTTAACTATGGGGTGGGGCAATCATTTAATGAGTACAGGCATCACAAATAAGTTTTCTTATTACTTCATTAACATAAAAAAACAAATGAATAATTGAATTGAAAAGTGATAAAAGTCTGACACAGAGGTCTTGTAATGTGATTTGATTATCAATACAGTAATCGCAAGCTGTTATTTTTTTCTTAGGATCTTGAAATTAAACATCTGACATTTACTAATATTAATAAGTAATTTAGTCACAAGTACAAAATATATTTAAGAAATTCTACAAGATAATGCAGTCAAGTTGATTTCGTAAGGTTTACACCTTACATTAACAGAATGTTACATTATCAACAAAAATTAAAAACTTCACTTCAAGAAGTGCAGCCAGTGCTAAATCATTGCCATACATTTTAAACAGGAGTCCCAAAGATGAACCCATGCAGTACTCCCTTTGTAAATGTAATCTCTGGAAGTGTTTCACAGATAGCAAATTTTATACTATAAGATTGTAGTTAATTTTTTTAATAAATCACAATTGATTAGCCAAGTCAAATGCCCTAGATAAGTCTGTGTAGACAATGTTGAACATTAAAATATATACTTTCCTATCTATTTCCTTCAATTTCTGCATTCAATCTGAACATTTCCTGACTGCAGTAGCATCACGACATTTCAGTTTGATAATAATGTCAGCTACTGTTGACGTACAGTGTTGGATGGCATGAGAGATCGATTACCAATATGGTGTCCTGTGATTCCCTATTGGAAGTCACAAGGTGAAGCTCAATGCATCTAGTGTATGTTGTTTATCTGCATGGTTCTAGCATGAATATAGTTGATATTTGCAACATATGGATATACTCACTTGCCCAAAAATTAGAAACCTTTATTCAATATCTTGTAGAGCTACCTTTTGCCCAAATTATAGACCACACATTCTGGCATGGATTACACTAGGTGTCTGAGGGGTCTTACTTCAGATCTGACTGTTCTCTCATCAGGATATTTGTCAGCTTCTGTACTGTTTTCAATAAAGAACTGCAGAGAACTTCCCTTTCCAGCATATCATAAATTCTCAATTGGATTCAGATTTGGAGAATTAAGCAGCCAGGTAGATGTTGGAAGTGTTAAGAATGTTCCTCGGTCCATTCAGGTGCAATATTGATGTGATGTATAGCTGTGCTGTCATCTTGAAAGGATTCATTGCAATCCTGGGGAAAATGAAGCATTGCAGGGTGGTATTCCGATATGACAAAGATATTCATTGGAGGCAATACTACCGAATGGTATTAGTGGATCCAGTTTATACCAAAAGAATACACCCCATACCAAGATACTGCCTCCAGCAGCTTGAGTGGTGAACAGGAGACAATCAGTTAGTATTAATATACCCATCTAGTACAAGGAAGTCATAGGTTTTTGCTGCACTGACTTGGGGGGGGGGAGAAATAGATGCATGGATCATGTGATTCACACCACACTTTCACAGCACCATTGGTGCAAAAACAGTGTAAATTGAAACTCGTTACATGATATTTTTCCATAGTGCAATCTTGGCGTTCGTAACACCAGTCAACTCAAATCTTACGATTTTTACAGAAACAAGTGGCTTTCGTATAAGCATGTGCCTACCAAATTCAAAATTCTTCAATTCATTTTTTCAATAAATTATCAGGCGATAAAAATGCCAGCAGTAGATATAAATTGGTTTCAATCAAGTTGCAAAGGAGCTTGGGCAAACTAAGGCAGTTTATGAGAATTCTCTGGCAAAGAAAAGCAATAAAGACTTCTTTACTTATGTAAACAGTAGAAGGGTTGAAACATATTGGTTCACTAGATATGAATACGTTACCCATTGAATCTGTCCAGGTTGCAGATAAACTGAATGTGTATTTTGCATATACATTCACACAATTGTTTAAGGATGGGGATGCCAGAAATGAGTCACATTCTGGTGGGGGTGCTGAATGCTTTTGTGATAACATAAAAAAAAAATGGAGGAGGAAATGTTTGATGCCAAATGTGCAAAAAGGCATCTGGAGTGGATGGGATCTGCCCAGTTATATTAAAGGAGCCAACAAAAGGGATAGGCAAACATTTAGCCATGATTATAAGAGCATCACTGGAAGCATATTAAATCTTAAGGCAGTGCATCCAGTCAACATGGGTGGTCAATGCAATGTGGAGTCAATTTGGTGTGACAAGAACAGGGAAAACGAAAATGAGAGTAGGAGTGTGTTATAAGTCTAATGACTGTGACGAGTATAACTGCTGTACAGAGAAATAGGGCGCCTCCGTAGCCAGGTGGGAAGGAGCAGCAGTGCGCAGCACACGCTTCTTGATTAGACCGGGGTTCGAGCCCGTCACCACCAAATACGGAGGATGCGGAAAGGTCAGGGAATCACCACCGCAAATTCCAGGAGCAATATGGCATTAGTTGCTAATGTTCCTAAAAACAAAATAACAAACGAACAAACTATTTTAACGTACAATGCACTTTAAATTCCTGCCGACTCGTTCTTGCAGTACCGATTTTCTTCCACTCATTATATACTTTTCAGTTGCTTTCGACACACCAGTGATTTTTCTTTATTTTCTCAATTGTGGCTCCTGCTAAATGTGCTCCAATGATAACACCTTTCTGAAAATTGAAATATTACCTTGCTTTCCATGACCAAATCGTCTAAGAAGCCCTATGAAAGCATACAGTATTTGTCTGACACTTGTGATCATACGATGTAACAACCTATATTTGCATACCATTTGTTTAATTATCTGTTGACGCCAATTGCAAAAGGTTTCCAATTTTTTTGGCCACTGAGTGTATATAGTTATAAAGCAAAATATTTTTTCTAAACGACGAGGCAATTAGCGCAGTGTTTTTTTTTTTTTTATTATTATTTATTATTATTATTTTATTTAAATGAAGCTATTATAAAGAACAGCCACGTGATTGCGCCAGAACACCGTCACAATCATTTCATGTTAATATTGTGATTAACAATGGAAAATGCAATCATTGTTTCATTTCCAAAACTGAATTTACGAAGTTAACACTTTAATTTATCAGCTCTGATTTGTACTCTAACGTGCTGGACATTGCATCTAGTCAGAGTTTGAAGCTATGGCTAAACAGACTAGTGATTCTAATGAATAATCTTCAATGCTATATCTTAGATTGATATTCAGAAAAGAACTAATCAGTTTTTTGTATTGTATTTGCCTAACCACAGCTTTCAATTTTCCTGGTCGTTACCATCATCGAAGTTATGAGGACGAATTTTTTAATGACGAAAATGAAGGGCAACATCCACATTACTATTACAACCATAAACAGGATGATAAAGCTAGAGATCTAGACGATGCTTTATGGCGTTTCTTATCGATAATGGAAAAGAAACAGAGGGACACGTCTGATATTGCGAAAACTTTTGTAAGAGAGGCAGAAAATAGTACAAAAATGGATGTAAATGTTACACAAACAGAGGCGAGTGTAACAAAAATTGACAATTCCCACAAGGATGCTTCTGGAGTCTATGGAATTCACAAGGATGTTGCACATCACCATACAATCTTATTGTTATTTCTTGTAGTTATTAGTGCAATTATGCTAACCTTGACCTCCATTCTTCTATGTTTATTTGTACAATATCGGTTAAGACATCAAACAGATGTCGAAAACCTTTCAGGAACAAGAACAGTGATCCCAGCCATCGTGCACAAAATGTCTCGAATGCTTAGCACACCATCAATATCTTCAGCAATTAGAAAATTCTCAAACCAATCTTCATCAGAATCTGAAGAAAAGCGAATCCTACGTCAGGAATCAGATGTTGGTGAAAAAAACAAGAAAGAATCCAAAGGTTATGTTTGTATCTGCCAAAAGAAATCTGGGACTCTGTCGAACACAAGCAGCAGTAATTCTCTAGTTCGAGAGGTGAATGCTGCCATTCAGAAGGATAAAATTCCATCAGTATCTGTAAAAGACGTTGGGGTCCAGTATTGAAGGTCGAAGTGAATTTTCTTATATCAGCCTTTAAAATTAGAAATGTTTAAAAGCTGTCTGTGCGTGATAGGTATCGTGTTTAAATAAATAATACGACCTAATTTTTCAGTATTTTCCTGTAACTATATGTCCTCTTACTAGTTCAAGTTTCCATACAGAAATTCATCATAGTGACTTTTTTTTGTGTATTTTTAGCAGTTTGCAAAATATCTTAAAAATTTCTATACTGTATAACATTTTAAGGAAAAGTTGCCTTTTGGTGGAGGCGCCTCCGTAGCCAGGTGGGAAGGAGCAGCAGTGCGTAGCACATGCTTCTTGATTAGACCGGGGTTCGAGCCCGTCACCACCAAATACGGAGGATGCGGAAAGGTCAAGGAATGACCACCGCATATCCCGGAGCAATATGGCCTTAGTTGCTAATGCTCCTAAAAAAAAAAAAAAAAAAAAACAAAAACCAAACCTTTTGGTGGAAATTATACTCGGCCGATTTATAGACATATTAGCATATGCGTAACGTGAATATTGCATTCAACGTGTCTGTCTGTCCGTCCGTATATAACTCGACTCCCAGTGGATGGATTTTAACGAAGGTTTATATTTAGTTCTTTTAGAAAGATTGGTCAAGACATTCCAAAGTTCATTAAAATCGGACCTATAGAAATCCCGGTAATTAATTATTTTTCATACATTTCGCGTAGGCTGTCTGTACACAGTATATTGTAGCTGAAGCACAGGATGTTATTATTATTAGCTACATGGTACAAGGAAGCCTGAGGCTTATGCTGCATCAGCCAAAAAAAAAATAATATTTTTCTCAGTTACCCTGAGAGATCGAGACAAAAGTAGAAGGGAATCACCAAGAAAGAGAAGAATGATATCCATCTCAGGACCCTGGGTGGGCCAAGCCCGTACTCACCAGATGTGAGCCCCTGGGTTGATGTTTATTGCCGTGCTCTAATTAGAGAAAATGGGTGACATGGCGGATGCGCAGAAACGAAATGTTCTCGGTTCGAGCATAAAAGTTTTGCTTTTTGTTCGCTTTTTGCTATCAATTTTCCAAGTGCGTACATAAATAATGAATTATTACTATTTGCTTATTATACACACCGGGCAAAAAAATATGAACGTTTATTCAGTATCGAATCGGACCGCTTTTCTTTTGAATACCAGCAAGTGTGTGGCACGGCATGGATCTTATAAAGTTTTAGTGCGTTTTGGTCTAATTGTATCCATTCTTCCAGCGCAGCTGCGATAAAGTTGAAGGAAGAGGACTTCGTTGCCGAATAGCTCTCTCCAGCATAGGCGCCTCCGTAGCCAGGTGGGAAGGAGCAGCAGTGAGTAGCACACGCTTCTTGATTAGACCGGGGTTCGAGCCCGTCACCACCAAATACGGAGGATGCGGAAAGGTCAGGGAATGACCACCGCATATTCCCGGAGCAATATGGCCTTAGTTGCTAATGCTCCTAAAAACTAAATAACAAACAATAACTCTCCAGCGTACCTCACACATTCTCAATAGAACTGAGATCTGGTGAATGTGGGGGTCAGGGAAAATGGTGGAAATCCGTGTCATGTTCTCCGAACCATTCTTGCATGATTTTGGCACAATGTGCTGTTGCATTATCATCCATCACCTTTGGGATAAAAGTGTAATATTGCAGGGTGCTGTAGATCTGATACAAAATTCGGGTATTCCCTGAACGACATTTGACCTTCCAACGAACCCAGTCCTGGCCAGCAAAACATTCCCCATACCATGATGTCATCTCCACACGCTTGGGTTGTCTTAACAAGGCAACTAGGGTACTTCTCGCCTACCACCGGTGCAAAACAAAATGTATCATGATTCGTCTGACCACATGACTTTCTTGAATTGTTCCATTGTGCAATCACTATGTACTTGGCACTACTGCAAGCGGATTTTTCTCTGAAACAAGTAGCTTCCGAATAGGCAGGTGACAGCCAATGCCCAATTTTTTCGATTCCCAGCGCATGGTACCGAATGAAATAGGCAGTTCTTTGCTTAGTTGAATTTAGATTTTATTTGCTGCATAACACTGAATGTCCTGTTTTTCCGTAACCCTCCTTAGATTACGACGGCTTCGCTCTTGAAGTATTGTTTTTTCTGCCACATGTGGGGACGAGATATGGAAGAACCGCTTGCTTTCCAGTCATTAAAAATCTTTCAAATGGATGTTTTTTGAGAAGCCAGTTATGTCTTTGGTTTCTTGAATTGTGACTCCTGTTAAATGTGCACTCACGATAAGACCCCCCCCCCTCAATTTTGGCTTCACATTACTGCAGTGAAACAGCCTTTGCACAGTGGCGGATTTCCGCACAGGCGCGCGCCTGGGGCCACTTAAATCGAGGGGGGCCACAAATCTCAGGTCTCAAAAAAATAAATAAATAAAAAAATTGTTTCATTTTAAATTTTTACACTCATCTTTATTACCATTATTGAATAAAACTATAATTTTAACTTTCATCAACCGGTGAAATACCACCACTTTGCTTATTGGAGGCTTGAAGTGGTGAAACCCATGTTTAGTCTCCAGAGCAAAGTTTCCGGCATCCCCCTCCCCCCATACTTCTCCTTCAACCCATGCACGGTACTAAGTACTATAGGTTTTGATACCTTTCGTGTTTGGGGTTTTCATAAAAAAAAAAAAAAAAACTCTTATGCGAATATCCCTACATATTATATGAAATATCTATGCGAACTAAGTGAATCTGAAGTAGAATACATATTATCATTAATTCTTAAATTAAACACTTTCAGTTTTTTCCTAGTGGAGGTAATTCCACGAGTGAAGAACCCGGTGACGATATTGCTCAAGAAACGATATTAGATTTGTTCGCGGAGGCAGTTCAAAACTATTCGCAACTAATTGGGAACCAATAAGCAAGCGCAAGTAGTCTTTTAAAGTCTCTGAAATCACTACTGCGCTGGCTCACATGTAACGGAGTATCGTCTTTTTTAATAGCTTTCGGAACTAACATTTCGCTCACGAATCTGTTACAAATTACTAGAGTGTGGTGTTTTAGTGTAGGAGTATTTTTGTTTTGTTATCAAGTAAGTATCTGTAATATCTTATGTATTGTTTATGTATTTATCAAAACTGAATTGTTTGACGAGGCGTGACATTTATAGCGAGTGATAATTGGGAATTAATTTTTTTCAGCCGCGTTTCAAAAATGAGTCAAATTTCCACTAGATCCTGTTCTTTGTTTAGAGATTGCATGATATTTTTATTTTTAATAATGTTTTTACTGTTGTCTACGACAGTGCTTCCCAAACTGGTGGCCGTCAACCTTCTTGACAGCCACCTAATATATTTATATCTAACAATGGACTGGGAAATTTAAGAAAATTAATTTGTGTGGGTACACCAGATGACTACATTTATGTAGTCGATCTTCCAGTTCCCCAGTAGTAATAATTATAAAATCAATAAATTTCTTTTAATTATGCACATGAACATTGGTTTGGAGATTTGTTGTTTTCGTGTATTAATGTTAGATTTGGGAGGGATGGTAGTTGTCATTTTTTTCATGTAAACATTAGTTAAAATATGTATGAAAGAATTGCGCAACCAAAATGATTAAAACCGCAACACCAAATTTAGAGCGCGTGCTATAGTAAAAACGTGCGCGTAGAATGCACACTGTAGTGGTACAACATTTCTGTATTTATCTTTTGCTGATGAACAGTTAACTTTCTTGAACTTAGAGCATTTACCCAATTTTAGCGTAATAGATCAGTAATAGGTGGATTGAAAGGAGGAAAGATATACACTGCTCTTTCAAAAGTTTGGAGACAGGCATATGATCATGTATAGAAGTTAATGAAGTTACCTTTCCTGCTGTTTGGGACGAAATGTATATTAAAAAAAGTTTCTGGAATCGCACGCTGGTATTTAAATGGTTTGGGCGCACTCATGCCAAGTGGGAACCGGCCACTTTCACTGTATGTCACGGCTGACTAGGGGATGTCGCAGTTTGAACAGCGTGCTAACGTGAAGTTCTTTAAACTTGGGAAAATTGTTAGAGAAACGCTGCAAGCAATTCACAAAGTTTAAAATTTATGAAGATTGTGCTTTAAAGAAAATATCAGTTTACGAGTAGATTAATCGGTTTAAAAACGGACAGGAAACACTGAAAGATGAACCTCACAGTAGACTCTCTTCGATATCACGAAATGACAACAATGTCACGAAAGTGAAGGAATTCGTGCGAAATTATAGGGGACTTGTTGAGATTGTTCATTAAGTTGAACTGTCTGTGGGCTCTGTACACAATTTTGAAGCAAGATTTAGGGATGCATCGCATGTGTGCAAAGTTTGTTCTTCCACTCTTACTGTTGGACGATCAAGTGGACTTGCAGGAAAGTCATCGCAGGTGTTTTGTTCAAAACATATACGCAGGATCTGAGCTTCCTAAAAAAAAAAAAAAGAGTGGTTACTGGGGATAACAATTGGATGTTTGCCTATTACCCCGAAACCAAGGTGTAATAATCCGAAGGGCACGCAAAGATCGCTACACGGTTGTTTGTTATTTGGTTTTTAGGAGCATTAGCAACTAAGGCCATATTGCTCCATGGATATGCGGTGGTCATTTTCTGACCTTTCCGCATTTGGTGGTCACGGGCTCGAAACCCGGTCTAATCAAGAAGCGCGTGCTCCTGCCCACCTGGCTACGGAGGTTTTGGCTACACGGCCCAAGAAGTCTCATGCAGCAAAATGCAATATCGATGTAATGCTGATCGTTTTTTTTTTTTTTCAGTAAGGGCATAATACACCACGAATTTGTGATTAGAGGAGAAGCATTACTGCTGCTTACTACACTGAGGTTTTGACACTGCATGAGAATGGGAGGCGAATACTACCTCAAAATTGGAATGATGGATTCTGCACCACGACAGTGGGCACACTCACACGGGGTTGGTAGTTCAGCAGTACTTGACTGTGAGAATATCAGTCATGCAGCAGCCTCCCTCCTCCCATGACCTTGCACCGTCTTTGGCTGTTACCTAAACTGAAGATGAGGCTTCGGGATAGTCGAAACTACTATCCCGAAGCCCCATTTTCAGAATAATTTTCGTTAAGTTATTCATGCTACAGTGGATAACATCAAAGAAAACTCCGAAAAAAACACGACTTTAAAGAATGTTTCAAAGCTTGAGAAGACCGAAGGAGCAGGTGTGTGCGTGCAGATGGAATGTACAAATTTTGTACTTTGAAGGTAATTGGGTTAATTTGTGTAACTGTTCATTCAAGCTTTTATAGTAAAATTCCGAGAACTTTTTCTTATGTATTGGTGTTATGGCATCCTAAGATGACTGCTCGTTGGAAGTCACGAAGCTCAGCATGGCTCCACCCATCTACTGTAATTCGCTCACCCGCTTACTTCTGGTGAAATATTGCTTTTTGCAACTGTTCCTGTCATGTGGAGTATGAGTCATTTTTCCAAAATCCCTAGCAGTACCTAACTATTTTTGGCAATATATTACATTTTTATATATAAAAAATATACAGTGTATTCTCATTTTTTGGCGAAATTCGAACCATTCTTTTTATGTAAACAAACAGAAATATATAAAATGGTAAAAAGTTGTTTAATTATTAGCCTCAGATGTTTAAGTGAACGTATCAGATATGTATTAGAATAGCAACTAAGGATATGAAGCATCAGTATATTGTAACTGTAAATTGTGTGAATCATCTCGTCGGTTTTTCTGGACGAAAAACTCGAATTTCTGGAATAAAATGAATTAGAAGTGCTTGTCAAGACATGCATCAAAGGCAGATATTGTTGGGGTATCAAGGACGGTGTCACACAGATACAAGGAATGCAGAAAGGATAGGAGGGGTTATACTGTAAGTTAAGAAACATAGAATCTAAGGCAGTGCATCCAGTTGACACTGGTGAACAGTGCAATGTTGGTATGACATAAGCACTGGGAAAACAAAAATGAGGGTTGGATTGTGTCATAGGCCTGATGAGTGCAACGAACAACTTTAACTTCCTAGATGGAGTGGAACTTGTGGATTGGTCACTCGCACACTACCAAGACATGGATATACTCGATAACTGTTTTCAACAGCAGCATATGCGAGAGGGAGTAATACTCCAGATCTAATTATCAGCAGTGATTATTCAGGCATTAAGAATCTAAAGATAAAGTAACAACTTGGTGGCAGTGATCGCAGTGTACTGATGTATACTTCAAGATGGAACTACCATCGGGGATAGAGGGAAATATATTTACTTTCATAAAGGTGACTAAGTGGTCTCAGAGATTTTTTTTAAATTCTATACAGTTGGACCAACCGATGATGTTACCAACAGCAAATTCTAAATGTGAAGCATTCAAGTTATTAATCTTGGAAGTTACTAGGCTTTTCATATCAAATAAGAAATACTGTTTAAGGTTTAGGCCTATATGAACTAATGACACTCGTGGCAGTGAAGAAAAATGCATCGGAGGCATATAAATTATCAGGCGACACAGAAGCCTATGGTATATATAAACTACTCCGTAACAAAGGAGGTTAAGAAATTGACGACAGATTACAAGAAATCTTTGGCAAAAGATGCAAAGACTTCTTTACTTATGTAAACTAGAAGGAAGGGAATGAATCAGATGGGACTACTTGATATCGATGGTTCGCTGTTGAGGACCATATAGCTGGCAAACTGAATGAGTATTTTGCATCTACATTCACACATGAGGAATATTTGTAGGGAAGTGGGGGCCAGACGTTTATCAAACTCTAAACAGGGAGCTAAATAATATTGTAATAACTGAGAGAAAAGTGGAGGAGGAATAGTTGAAGTTAAGCACCTGGGGTGGATGTGATCTATCTAGTTATATTAAGGGAGGCAACAAAAGAAGTAAGCAAACCCTTAGCCATAATTATGAGAGCACTCTTGGGTTCAGGGAGTTCCCTACAGACTAGGGATGAGTAAATATATTCCCAATTCTCAAAGGGAGACGAGTAATTACAGACCTGTTAGTTTAACTTCTGTTCCGGGGAAAATAATGAATTCGCTGGTTAAAGAAACAATGTAGGATCATCTAGACGAGACTGCAGTTAGTTCACACACAGCATGGGTTTTGTTTAGGGGAAATTTTGCCTGACCAATTTTATTGGATACTACAATGTGGTCACAAATGAACTGGATGCAAAAATATAATTTTGATATGTACCTGGATTTCAAGAAATCTTTTGAGACTGTTGCACATAAGACCCCTGTAGAAATTGGATCAATATGGCATTAAGGACAAGCTGCTGCTGTGGATAAGGGCTAGTTGAGTAGGAGAACACAAAGTGGTAATCAGTGGACACTGCTCTTCATGGACTAATGTTATTAGCGGAGTCCCCCAAGGTTCAATGTTGGGACTATTGTCTATTTATTAATGATATGGTATTGATAAAGGTCTGTCAGGCTTAATGTCCAAGTTTCCAGATGATGCAAAGATTGTTAATAGCGGTACACTGCTGCGACTGGAATTATAAAAGTTGGGCAGATGGACTGAGAAGTGGCAACTGAAATTTACCATTGACAAGTGTAAAGTACTGCGAGAGTAACGTACCTACTGCGCTCAGGGTAGTGGAGAATGAAAAAGACCTGGGGTAATTGTGTAGTCAGCTATGAAGTTTTCTGAGCAGTGCAGATAAGCTGTCAGAGTAGCTCATGTTGTCTTGTCAATGATATACAGGAATGTTGCCAGCAGGTATGTGATTATAGAACTCTTTATTGCATACAAAACGCACACGCCGTACACAATACCCTTCACGGCTACAAGCCAGGGGTTATCTCTTTGTATAAAGCATAGAAGTCCGAAGGCTTCATTTCAGAAAGGATGTAAAGCAGCTCGAATGAGTACAGAAAAGGGCAACGAGATTGGTGAACGAAACAAAGGTGTGCTCTTACCAAGAAAGGCTTAAGTTCTGCAAATTGCAGTATCTGGAGACTAGGCACCTGCGAGGGAATCTGAGGTGTATAAGTCCTTGAATGGTTTGAGCAAGCTCAATGCTGATGGGATTCTTCCTCTTGTTAGCATTAGCATTAGCAGAGGCATATGATGCAAGAAAGCAAGCTTATTCAGCATCAGCCAAAAAAAAAAAAAAAAAAAAAAATGCCCTCTGAGGTGATTATTCTGAGAAAGATGAAGAATCCCATTGTCATTGAGCATGCTCAAACCATTCAAAGCCTTATACACCTCTATCAGATCACCTCGCCGGTGCCTAGTCTCCAAACTCTGTAATTTGCAAAACTTAAGCCTTTCTTCGTAAGAGCAACCCTTTGTTCCATTTACTAATCTTGTTGCCCTTCTCTGTACCCGTTCCAGCAGCTCTACATCCTTCTTGAAATGAGGCCTCCAGACCTGTATACAGTACTCAAGATGTGGCCTTACCATTGCCTTATACAAGGGAATAATCACCTCCTTATCCCTGCTAGAAAAATTCCTGTATATCATTGACAAGACACTATGAGCTACTCTTGCAGCTCGTCTGCACTGCTCAGAGAACTTCATATCTGCCTGCACAATTACCCCCAGGTCCTTTTCATTCTCCACCACTGTCAGTGTAGTACCGCAGAGTTGATACGTTGCTCTGGGGTTACTGTTTCCCATATGCAGCTTTACATTTGTCGATGTTAAACCTCATTTGCCACCTCTCAGCCCATCTGTTCAACCTTTCCAGATCCTGTTGCAGCAGCATAGCGTCAGTATTGTCCTTAACGACCCTGCCAACCTTTGTATCATCTGCAAACTTGGACATTAAACTTGATATCCCATCATCAATATCATTCATAAACACCGAAAACAACAACGGACCCAACAATGAACCTTGAGGAACTCCACTAATAACATTAGTCCACGTTGAGCAGTGTCCATTGATTACCACTCTCTGTCTTCTGCCACTCAACCATCCCCTTATCCATAGCAGCAATTTGCCTCCAATGCCACACTGCTCCAATTTGTGCAGCAGTCTTCCATGTGCAACAGTATCAAAAGCCTTTCTAAGATCCAAATATATAATATCAAAGTTATTCCCTGCATCCAGTTCTTTTGTGACTACATCATAGTATCCAATCAAATTGGTCAGGCAAGACCTGCCCTTAACAAAACCATGCTGCGTCTGAGCTATAACTGAATTCTTGTCTAGATGATCCTGCAGTGCTTCTTTAACCAGTGCCTCCATTAATTTACCTGGAACAGAAGTTAAACTAACAGGTCTATAATTACTTGTGTCAGCCTTTGATCCTCCTTTGTGAATTGGGGTTACATTTGCACATCTCCAGTCTATGGGTACCTCCCCTGAGTCCAAAGAAGCTCTCATAATTATGGCTAGGGGTTTGCATACTTCCTTTGCTGCCTCCTTTAATATAACTGGATAGATCCCATCCACCCCAGGTGCCTTTTTTATGTTTATCCTCAACAATCTCTCCTCCACTTTCCTCTCAGTTATTACAAAATCATCCAGCTCACTGCCAATGTTTACTTTACCTACATCATTCTTCTTCCTGAATAACTCCTCATGCGTGAATGTAGATGCAAAATACTCGTTTAGATTGTTAGCCACCTGAGCAGGATCCTCAACTGTTGAACCATCAATATCCAGTGGACCAATCTGATTCATCCCTTTCCTTTTCGAGTTCAAGTATGTAAAGAACTCTTTTCTGTTTTTCTTTGCATCCTTTGCCAAGGATTTTTCATAGTCTGCCTTTGCCTGCCTAATCTCCTTTGTGACTTGGTTACAGACCAACTTATATCTATCATAGGCTTCCATGTCACCCATTAATTTGTATGTATCCCATGCATTTTTCTTCTCTGCCACATGTCTCATTAGTTCATCTGACAACCATTTAGCCCTAAACCTTGAACAATATTTCTTAGTTGGTATGTAAAGCCTGGTAGCCTCCAAGATTAGTTCCTTGAATGCTTCCCATTTTGAGTTTGCTGTTGGTAACATCATCAGTTGGTCCCACTGTATAGAATTTAAATACTGTCTCAGACCATCATAGTCGCCTTTACGAAAACAAAAACCCTTCCCTTTACCTGTGATGGTAGTTACCTCCTTGAGTAAATCCCACTTCAACACACTGTGATCACTGCCACCTAGTGGTTCATTTATCTGCAGGTTCTTAATGCATGAAGAATCACTAGTGATAATCAGATCAAGAGTATTGCTCCCTCTTGTTGCCTCACGAACATGCTGATGTAGAAAACAATCATACAATAAATCCACAAAAGCCTTGCTAATGTGCGAGTGACCAACCCACAAATTCCAGTCAATATCTGGGAAATTAAAGTCCCCCATTATAAGACTCTCTGATTTACTGGCCCACTCTATTTCCCTGTACAATATCTTATTATACTCATCAGAGTCATTAGGCCTATAGCACACTCCTACTCTCAATTTTGATTTCCCTATGCTTATGTCACACCAAACTGACTCGACACTGCCCTGTCCATCGATGTCGACTGGCTTCACTTCCTTGGACTTTATGTGTTTCTTAATTAATAGCATAACCCCTCCTCCCCTCCTGTCCTGTCTATCCTTTCTATACACATTGTATTCCCCAAATTCCAGTTCCGCATTACTTATATCTGTGTGACACCACGTCTCTGGGCGCCTCCGTAGCCAGGTGGGAAGGAGCAGCGGTGCGTAGCACACGCTTCTTGATTAGACCGGGGTTCGAGCCCGTCACCACCAAATACGGAAGATGCGGAAAGGTCAGGAAATGACCACCGCATCTCCCGGAGCAATATGGCCTTAGTTGCTAATGCTCCAAAAAACCAAATAACAAACAAAACAAACCACGTCTCTGATATCCCAACAATATCTGCCTTTGATGTTTTGAGCAATACCTCAAATTCATCAAATTTATTTACCAAACTCCTAGCATTGGTGTACACGCAGGTATACATGCACCTGTTTCTATTCTTAGCTACCCTAACACAACCCATGTGTTTACTTGTACCGCAATGACTACCAGCAGTCTCTGAAATATCCTGCATCTTGTTTTTCAGACTTCTGCTCATTTCAATAGAAGCAGTGCAAGAATCACTTCCACCTCTGCCACTGGCTACTGTTAATCTATTAGTCCTTGTATCCCCCCAACTAGCAGTTTTCCGACCCACCTAACACTGCCTCGACAGCATCAGCAAAAATTCTTGCACCCTTTCTATTTAAGTGTATCCCATCCCTGTAGAAGCAATCTCTCCTGTTAACAAGTACAGTCCAGGCTGAAAAAAATTCTACCCCTTGAGCCTTGCACAATCCCTCCAGGGCCGAATTGATCGACAAGGCTCTCATCATATACTCCCTCCTATCGTGTCTGGACAGAATTGCAGACACTTTCAAGTTCAACCCTAATTCACGGCTTTTTTTCAACAGTGACCTGTACTTGCTAAGTAATTCCGCCGGTCTCCTACTCTTAATATCATTAGTGCCCCAGGGGCTCATGTGGTGAATATGGGCTTGGCACACCTGTGGTTCTGAGTTGGATATCATCATTCTCTTTCTTGGTAATTCTGTCAGGGTAACTCGGGATTTATTATCATTAGCTGCATGGTGCAAGGAAGCCTGAGGCTTATACTGCACCAGCCAAAAAAAAAAAAAAATTCCTGAGCCACCCTGAGAGAGCGAGAAGGGATTCACCAAGAAAGAGAAGAATGATGATATCCAGCTCAGGACCCTGGGTGTGCCATGCCCATACTCACCAGATTTTTTTTTTTTTTTAGCTGGTGCAGCATAAGCCTCAGGCTTCCTTGCACCATATTGCTAATAATATGAAGGCACAGAAATTCATATTGAGGAAGGTGGGTTGCAGAATAGATATGTCGAAGAGTGCGTTTAGCCTATGGTTGGTTGATTGCTGTAACAAACTTCCATCTGTTGTGGAAGTTAGCTTAAATAAATTCAAGGAAGAACTAGACAAACTACTGGGGGTGGAATGAATAGGTGAAATAGGTGGTAACGTGTTTTTTTTTTTTCTTTTTCTGATGCTGTATAAGCTGGCTTTCTTCATCATTTGCCACTGTTAATGAGTATTTTTCTACTTTAGCTTATCTCACATTCGTACCGGATATAAATAATAATAATAATAAAAATCTCTTGGTTACTCTTTTCTGGGGTTGCTGAGCTCTTCGGCGCATGTACAGATTCAAACGAGTATTTTTATATTCTCGGGAATAATTTATTCATAGTCTAACCCCGGCAGTTCTCATTTCTTATTAAGGGCGATGATTACCTATCTACCAGTGTTATATGTTGAAAGAAGGTCTGAAGCGTTTGCTGCACCAGCCAAAAACGATATAGTGTTCATTGTCTCATATGGTTAATAATCCAATTGACCTTTGGATCTCCCCAAACGTTCAGTCTTAAATACCCGCATAGGTTACTTTTTGAAATAAACTTTATTTATTGAAATAAGCGAGTTGTTAATTACTGAAATATTAACAATTCTGGAGGGGCAAAAAACACTTATTTTAAGCATGGTGGTTAATGATTTGAAAGATTTGGGGGTAGGATACAAACAAATGTGTTAAGTTTTCGTGCAGTGTAAGGAGTCTGCCAGGAAGACGTATATTGTGTTGGCAATAATCAATAGGATCTTTGCCAACAAGGAATAAGACTTTCTATCACTTTATAAAGTGATAGAAAGACCTCTTTTGGAGATCTCATATGAAAATGAATAATATAA
Organism: Mastigoproctus giganteus; assembly: GCF_048544385.1. Taxonomy (NCBI): domain Eukaryota; kingdom Metazoa; phylum Arthropoda; class Arachnida; order Uropygi; family Thelyphonidae; genus Mastigoproctus; species Mastigoproctus giganteus. Next base: position 224,748,612 of record NC_143579.1, on the reverse strand, counting down.
AACTTGTAGAGAAGGGCAACGAGTGCTAAATACTCCTAATGTTGAGTCTGCGCGGTAGCACAGTGGTTATAATCACCGTGTAAACGTACCACACCGGGTAAACATACCACACCGCGTAAAAAAGTCCCGTGTGGAAATCCCATCAATGACGCGAGGTACACTTATAGGATTTTATCACTCTGTGGCTCAGTTAGCTGGACTGTTGCTAGGACAGCAAGGTTTTACTCTCCAGAAACGGGTTTTTCGTTCAGAAAAACTGGCAAATCGATCAGAGAAAACACGCAATTCATGAACATATTACACATTGGCAGATGAGTTCTCGGGTTACCTTAATATGACACTGTACCAATATGCAAAGTGTCAGAAGGAATGAACGGGATACTAGACACCTGAGTAATTTAACAGAAATCTTGGCCGCTTTTAAATGAATGAGGAAGGTATTTTCACGTTGGCTGGTTTTTGTTGTAGTAAGGTTTTAGGAGCATCAGCGACTAAGGACATTTTGCTCCTTGTATATTGTCTGTAAATTTCGTATGTTTTGATGTAGCTTTGCTGGAAGATAAACCATGCAATCCTTGCCTGTGACCGACTTAATCAGCGTTTTCCAAACTGGGGTCTGTAGACCAGTTCCAGAGGTTCCGCGAAATGTTCAGAAGGGGTATCAAGTAATATATATGTTGGGGTTTGCACTTTGATTTTTGAAGGAGTCTGTAGTTCTCAGTAGCTTGGGAGCCGCTGAACTAAATCATCTACGTTGTGAAAAAGGCCGTCAAAATTCCTCACTTCATCAACGGGCCTCGAACTCAGTTCTTTTCCAACCGGTATGGAGAGAAGAGCGATCGTACCAACGTGCTGTCCACGAAGTCACGTTGGCGGGTTAAACAAAAACAATGGAACAAATACAAAATTTTGGTTGTCGTTATTAGAAATTTCATGGCACAACAGCAGCTAAAAGCCATTATGCGCCGAACAATAGCAGAATAAATTTTTGAGAAACAATAGATTAGGGAGAAGACAGAGTGGTAATCAATGGACACTGCTCTTCGTGGACTAATGTTATTAGTGGAGTCCCCTAAGGTTCAGTGTTGGGACTATTGTTGTTTTCTTTATTTATTAATGAAGGTATATCATTAATGTCCAACTCAGAAAGTAACCTATGTACAAACCTTTGTAACCTTTGTACTTCATTGTAGTTATTGAATTTTAGGAGCATCGGCGACTAAGGTCATGTTGCTCCGTATATATTGTCTATAAATTGCATGTGCTCTGAGGTCGATATTCAGTTTGCTGGACGAAAACCCTGAATTTCCGGGAAAAAAAATCATGTTACCCACGCCTGAGACCGACTAACTCAGCCGGTCGTTGTGAAAAAGACCATTAAAAATTCCTCCCGTCATTGACCGGATTCGAACTCGGGTCTTTTCCACCCGGTGTTGGGAAGATGGCGATCCTACCAACTGTGCGACCCACGGTGGCTATGTATTTCGTGTGTCTGCGCGGTAGCACAGTGGAAACGGCCGGGTTCGAATCCTGTCGATGACAAGAACCTTTTATGGGCTTTTTTTTTTTCACTGCGTAGCTTAGTCAGTCTCAGACGTAGATAGCAAGGTTTTCCCCCGGAAAAAATGGGAGTTTTTGTCCAGCAAAGCAAGCAAATCGATCAGAGAACACACGCAATTTACAAACAATACATGAGTAGTTGAAAGTAATTTTCCAGGTGACCCTAATATATATATATATATATATATATATACACACAGGGTCTCAAAAATATTGGTTTAGGGGAGGTAGGTAACGTCTAAAGGAATGTGAATCGCATAGGAACCCATAACCGGAAACGTCACCGTAAGTCGGTAGACGGCGCTGTTCATCAGTTCGCGAGAGAGAAAATTTCTGGTTTACTCATTCAAGCAGTAGTCGCCGCACGAAGAGCGTGCATCGATATACGAAATGTGAGCTGGCAGATATGCACCTAGTGTATGGATTAGCAGAGAGCAATGGACGGGCTGCTCAACCAATTTATGGAGAACGCTTCCCAGATAGACATGTACCGGACCACCGTTTGTTTGCGCGTGTGCATCAAAATTGGACTGAGACAGTATTTAAATTCTATACAGTGGGATCAACTGATGATGTTACCAACAGCAAATTCAAAATGGGAAGCATTCAAAGAGCTACTAATGCTAATTTGTGCGATTATGGGTCATTTAGAGGTAACAGGAGTAGTGCGGGCAGACCAACCACCATCTACCAAAAAAATTTATTGCAGATTTATACAAGGTGAGTACCGTTTTCTAAGCATTTGCTATTCATTTTTTAGTCAGATTTATCACGGTATAAGGTTACTATAATTTCATTATTTATTTATTTTTTATTTATTTTTTTTTTTTTGCCGGCTTCCAGGTTTGGGCAGTCTGGTAGCAGGATTTATGGCACCCACCAGTATTGCACTACCTCTGGTGTGTGCGGGATTTTTAGTGCAAATTGCACTGACAGAGCAATAGACCCTGGCCCGGCTTCATGTCTTACGGATGGGCACCAGGTATCAGGCACTCAGATAGTACCTGCTCCCTGGTGGCAAAGAGGCCTGTGTTTATTATTTTTATTTATTATTTTTTTTTTATACAGAATATACAAATGGAGATAGACATTAGTCTGGGTGCCACCCTTGAATGTATACATACAATACAATACAATACAAATTTCAAAACAGTCCGAATACGTGCCCCCACCAGCCAACATCCATTTACTGTCCAACTTCAAACTCACAGAACCAACTTTTCATATTTCTCGTTTATTCATTCAACTGTCGTTTTCTGGAACAACCTTCCTTCATACGTATTTCCTAAAAATTAAAGTCTACAGAATTTCAAGTTTAATGCCAACAAATATCGTCTTTCGTCTTCTGAACTTCCAATCCATGCACGGTACTAAGTACTATAGGTTCTAATACCTCTCGTATTTGGGGTTTTCATTAAAAAAAAAAAGGAAAAGAACAAAGACTTCTTTATTTATATTAACAGTAGCAGGAAGGGGTTGAATTACATTGGTTCACTTGATTCGGTGGTTTAAATGTTGATGATCTTGCTCAGGGTGCTGACAGGCTGAATAGGTATTTTGCATCTACATTTGCACATTGGGAATTCTTTAGGGAGGGGGATACTAGAAATTTATCATATTCTAACCGAGAGCTAAATGATTTTCAGATAACTGAGAGGAGATTGGAAGAGATATTATTGAAGTTAAACATAAAGGCATCTGGGATGGATGGAATCTGTCCAATTATATTAAGGGAGGTAGCAAAGTATGTAAACACAACCTTATTCATACTTATGCGAGCATATTTGGATTGAGGAGAGGTCCCCGGACTGGAGATGTTCGAATGGATCCCCGATTCAAAAGGGTTACATAAGTAATTACAGAGCTGTTAGCTTAACTTCTCAGGAAAATAATGGAACCTCTGGTTAAAGAAGTAATGCAGGACTATCTAGAAAGGAGTGCAGTTATATTTCGGCCACAGCAGGGGTTTGTTAAGGGGATATCTTGTCTGACCAATATGATACAGTGACAAAGGAACTGAATGCAGAAAACAATTTGATATCATACACTTAGAATTTAGGAAAGTTTTCGATATAGTCGCACATAAAAGACTGCTCTACAGATTGGAGCAGTGTGGCATTGAGGGAAAGTTACTGCTGTGAATAACGGGATGGTTGAGTGGGTTATCAATGAACACTGTTATTAGTGGAATCCCACAGGTTTCAGTACTGTTCCCATTGTTATTTTCTGTATTTATTAATGATATTGAGATTATATCAGGCTTAATGTCTAAGTTTGCAGATGATACAAAGAAATGGCAGATTGTTGATGACAATAATTAAGATATACTGCTGCAACAAGACCTACAAAAATTAGGCAGACGTGCTGAGAAATGGTAATAGAAGTGCGACGTATTGCATTTGGGTTGCAGTAATCCCAGAGTAATAGTAGTAGTAATAGTAGTAGTGGCATGTGATGCAAGAAAGCAAGTGTATGAGCTTACGCAGCATCAGCCAAAAAAAAAAAAAAAAAAAAAATTCAAAACCAATCCCCTCTAAATATTTGTCCAGTTCCTCCTTAAATTTATTTATCCTATCAACTTCCACACGACAGATGGAAGTTTATTCCAGCAATTAACCACCCGCTGGTTAAAGGCAAATTTCCGCACATCTATTCTTCATCTGTCCTTCCTCAATTTCAAATTATGCCCCCTTACGTTCGTAATCTGAACAAGTGGAAGAATCCCATCAGAATTCAGCGTGCTCAACCCGTTAAAGGCCTTATACACCTCAGTCAGATCACATTGCAAGTACCTAGTCTCCAGCTGCTGCAATTTGCAGAATTTAAGCCTTTCCTGGTAAGAGGATCCCTTCATTCCCCTCGCCAATCTTGTTGCCCTTCTCTGTACACGCTCAAGTAAATCTACATCCTTCCTAAAATGAGGCCTCCAGACCTGCACGCAGTACTCAAGGCGTGGCCTGACCATTGCCTTATACAGAGGGACAATCACCTTTTCCCTGCTAGTAAAATTCCTATATATCATTGACAACACCCCATGACCTGCCCTGGCAGCCTGTCTGCATTGCTCAGAAAACTTCATATTTGACTGCACAATTACTCCCAGGTCTTTTTCATTTTCTACCTCCTTAAGTGAAGTACGACACAGTTGGTACGTTTCTCTGAGGTTACCTCTACCCATATGCAGTACTTGGCATTTTTAAATGTTAAACTTCAGTTGCCACTTCTCAGCCCATCTGCCCAAATTTTCTAGATTCTGTTGCAGTAACACACTGCCATTACTGTCATTAACAACCTTGCCAACCTTTGTATCATCTGCACACTTCGATACTAAGCCTGATATACCTTCATCAATATCATTGATAAATATACAAAACAACAGTGGACCCAACACCGAACCCCATGGGACTCCACTAATAACATTAGTCCATCAGTAATGTATTAACTGTGTGGTACTACACTCAAGAGGTAATGAAAAATGAAAAGTACCTTGGGGTAATTTTTCAGTTTTATATGAAGTTTTCTGAGCAGTGCACACAGGCTGCCAGCACCATTCATGGTGTTTTGTTAATGATATGCAGGAATTTTGCTAGCAGGGATAAGGTGATTACCCCATTCTACAATCCAATTGCCAGGCTACATCTAGAGTATGGTATACAGGTGTGGAGGCCTCATTGCAGGAAGGATGTGGAGCTGCGGGAACGAGTACAGAGAAGGGCAACGAGATTTGAAGGGGCAAATGGGGTGCTTTGATCAAGAAAGGTTCAGTTCTGCAAATTGTAGCATCTGGAGACTAGGAACTTGCGAGGTAATCTGATTGAGGTGTTTATGGTTTTAAATGGATTGAGAAAGCTCAATGCTCTTGGGGTTCTTCCTCTTGCTCAGACTACGCATATGAGGGGCAACAAATTCAAATTGATGACGTAAGGTTGCAGAATATATGTGCGGAATTTTGCTTTTAGCCAATGGGAGGTTGATTGCTGGAACAAATTTCCATCTGTTGTTGTGGAAGTTGATAGCTTACATAAGTTGAAGAAGAACTAGTCAAACTATTAGGGGGAATGAATAGGTGAAATGGAAGGTACCGTTTTTTTTTTGTTTTTTTTTTTGGCCGATGCTGTACAAGCTTGCTTTCTTGCATCATTTTCCACTACTAATGATTGAGGTGTTTTAGGCTTTGAATGGATTGGGCAGGCTCAGTGCTAATGGCATTCTTTTTTTATGCTCAAACTATGCACATAAGGTAGAATAACTTTAAATTGAGAAACGATGGTTGTAGAATAGATTTGTTGTAAGTGGATTGAATAAAATTCAAGCAAGTTGGGTAGGTGAAATTGGAGAATTTTTATTATTTTTAATTAATTATTTTTTTTGTCTGCTGCTGTATGTGCTTGCTTTCCTGCATCATTTGGCACTATTAATAGTACTACTAATATACTAATGCTAATATTATTTATGATTCACTCAGATTTTTTTAACTGATTTTTTTAACTAGTACTAATATTAAAATATAGCTTCCACTTTTCTCACCATCCTTAAGTCCTGAAGTGCTTGGTGCTGACCGTTACCTGCTCTCTCGAGCTTTAAATTATGCCCTTATCCTTTCCTCGATCTAGTTAAGAAAATGAGAAACGGTGGTCCCAGTACCGATCCTTGTGGGACTCCACTTCTAACCCTGGTCCAATCTGAAGAGTAAACATTAATCATACAATGTGCCTTCTGTGCTGCAACCACCCTGTGAACCATCTGAGGACCTTGCCGTGATTCAAACATGTCCCACCTTATATCGTAACCTTTCATACAGGACTGAGTCAAATGAAGTTAGACTGATTAACTTGCATTTGCTTACTCCGCCCTTAGGACCGTTTTTATATATTGCCTTGATATTGTCACGTATTTAAACCAAAGGAATCTCTCTCGAGTCCACTAATGCCTTCACAACCTTAATAGTTCAAATGCACTTTCGCCTGCCTCAAAATTACTGGTTATGTGCCATCAGTTTCAAGTGCTTCACTTGTTATAACATTTGAAAGATTTACAAAAAAAAAACAATCTGTAATTTCAATATCGTATTTTTCATGATTGCGCAGCCTCACCCTCACAGCAGGTCCTCACTGTCAAGGGTCTTTCATCTGTAAAGATCGATACAAAGTACCTGTTCAATTCATCAGCAACGTCATCTGGGTTAACTAAGACTTTTCTACACCCATCATGCGAGGATCCGATCTGATTTGTTTTCTTGTTTGTATTCGCATGCATGAAAATTGCTTACTCTCTTAATCAGCCTTTGCCAGCCTAACCGTTCTGTGGTATTGTTATAGCGCAATGTATAGCTGTTGTATGCTCGATTTTTTTTCCTCTTCTACCTTTTTCTTTCTATTAAACTGACAAGCTCATTATCCATCCATCTTGATATCAAGCTATATTTCCACCTCTTCAAGCTATTTCTTAATGGTATATAAATATTAGTGCCTTCTGTGACTACAGATATTCCATAATTCTAATGCATTCACCCTTCCTAAGCTATGTTAACAGTTGATGAGTCAATGTGGTACCTTAGATTGTTATAGTCTCCTTTGCTGAAATTTAAACCTATGTCTTGCATTAACATCTGCAATCTCTCTCCTTATCTTCTAACATAACTCCGTGATCACTCCTTGCTATGGATTCCTCTACTGCCAGACTAGTTTGTGGGCGATGATCAAGTTTCAGCAAAAGGATCGTCAGAGTTAAAATTAGGGAGTTAATCTGCCAGTTAAAACTTGAAAAGTAGCTCTTAAATTCCTTGGCGGTGTAATCGAAATTAGCACACAGCGTACTGTGAGCACTTTCATGTCACCAACATAAGCCACAATGTCTTCTCTATTTGAGAGGAGCCGACCGGGCTAGCCGGGTGGGTAAAGTGCCTGCCTGGCAACCCAAAGGTCGCGGGTTCGAATCCCGCCCCGGGCTTGGATCAGAGTAGTGCAAAAACCTTGCGAGGTGCATTATGGCCACAGAAGCCGATGCGCCAACAACTAACAAAAAAAAATTGAGAGGAAGGAGGACCATGGTTTCACTGAACAGCACCCCATGAAACCTTGCAACCCTGTGGCACTCCTGTAGTGAATTTTCGAGAGAGAGAATGTGTCTAGTTTTGAACACTAGCTTCTCTCGGGAATTCAGAGGGTACCACTTTTCACATGGAAGTGGTGTATTAGCAGAAAAAGCAGTTTTGGGCACCCACGCCAGATATCTGAATAAGTGAAGGCCACTCCCGCCTATCTCTCAAATGCCTGAAGGATGGTCAGTGTACTGTCAGCTGTATGGGTTATAACGGACCTTCCTTGTAACTGCAAAGTGGATCTATGCTGGCTGATGTGATAAAATGTACTGAGTAACTGTAGGCAGCAGGATTTTTTCCATATTTTTTGCCCTGTGAACTAGCAGGAGAGAGAGAGAGAAAGAGGGAGAGAGAGAGAGTGTGTGTGTGTTGAAGTGGCATGGTAGACGCGTCTATGGTTTCTGGGCAGAG